>NW_006288615.1:4714831-4717040 GCF_000327345.1 Myotis davidii
CCGCCCTTCCGCCCAGCCTCCTGGGCCATTCACCTAACCGTGAATGTGACTCGTGTTCTGTACATCCGAGGACATTAATACACGCTGTTCTTCTGACGCAACCTCTCAGTTACTTGTGCGTGTCATGGAACATTACAGAACTTCTCAGCATTAGAGAAGTAGAAGGAGTTCCCAAGCTTCGCTGTACTTAGTTAAGATACGGTCGCTGTAATAGTTACGGTTCATTCTCTCAGCCTGGCTTAACCATTAGGTCAAATCTCCTGTATTCTTAAAATCAATGGTCCACACCTTCTTCTTATCCTGGAAACCATCCTATTTGTTTCTTCTCCAGGAATCCCACCTCCTTTCCCTGGGTGGGGGTGGTCAAAGAATCCAAGAGCTCAGTCACCAGCCAAGGTCACCAGGGCAGAGAGAAGACCAGGACAGCTGTCCTGTTCTCTGGCCAGCCCAGCCTCTGTTGCTGTGGTCATTGGCCTGCTGTGTGGCTTTTAAATTCCCAGCTCACCAGCCCCTTTCCTTTGTTCCTTCCCATATGTTTGCAGCAAATCAGACTTACTCCTCAGTAAGCCTAAAGCAGGGCCTCTTCTCTCCATGTCTAGTCCCTCAGTGCAGATACATGTGGCATTGGACATGGCCTGAGATATGTGGCAGGCCAGACATGCCCCTGCCTTGTTCTGCAGACTACAGCTCAGGGATCCCAGATGCCATGTCCCTACAGCCCAGCCTGAGCCCCCTCACAGTGGCTCAGCTGGCCAGGTTAACGCCTGTGCATAAAGCCAGTGCTTTTCTGAGGCTCGGGCAGAGGACAGCAAGACTAGGTCTGAAGTGCTGTCTATCCCGGGGTCAGCTTTGTCTCAGAGACCTTCATCTAACTCACCACATACATGACACCCCTCACCCTCCTCACCTGCCCCTTCTCAGTCATCCTCAAACCCAGCCCGCCCTCAAAACCCCCACCAGTTGCATATCTTCCAGGGGCTTGGGTGGGACACAAACATTCCTATGTCAGACGGCACCACTGAGGCACCAGACTTCAATAAATGAAGGGAATAAGGTCACCTTGAGAAAAAAGGAAAAAAGAACTGATGGTCCACACGTGATGAGCTGGGTCCCCGCATCCCAAGGGCTGACTGAGCTGGCCTCAGTTGTTTGCTGTGTGGCTAGGTTAATCCTCGTGAGGTCGAATGCAGCAGAATCAGAGAGGCGTGAATGATCCATTTCATGAAGCACTGCCTGCATCTCAGCATCGGCTTTCGCAACAGCCTCAAAAAATAAATGGCTTGGACTTGCTGCGTGCTCGCAGATTGTAGGGACGGCCCAATGATTTCCCCTTCTGTTCAGCCTCTGTATAAAATATATAGTTTCCTCTCTGGTTGATTTCCTGAGGATTTCATATTGGTGGGGATTGATTTTCTTCTTTTCATCATTATCAATTGATGCTACCTTCTCAGATCACTGAGCATTAGCCATGTTCCAATCCCATTTACAGGAAGCTGTATACAGTTAAATTTGGAGGATGAGGGACAACACATAGAAAGCATCCTAAAGCATGTTAGCACTTTTGCCTTAAAAAATGAAAAGAATTGTAATAATATATAACATAATTCTGCTTAAGATTCTATTACGTGATGACTTTGAGATTTCCTTTTTCAGAATTTATAGCTTAAGTGAATCTTAAAACAGTCAAAGGCATCAGATAACAAAAGCAGAAGACACTCCTTGATATAAATACATGCACATACCCATGGGATCCTTGGGGCGGGGGGCGGGGGGAGGGCAAATCCATGCACCAGTGGGTGCTCTCAACTTGGTCATCAACTCATTTGCATGACTTTCAGATATAATCACCTGCTTGTAATATTCCACCTGGCTTCCTGCTCCAGAAGACTTCCTCTCCCCAAGGCTAAAGGGATTTGACTTTGTTCCCATTTGACGTCTTCATCCTAGACTTCTCCTTAAGGGCTACTTTCCAAACTAATATGAAGAATTGTCAAACAATGTCATTCTAAAAAGGATCTGAACCATCATGGAAATCAAAAGGGATAAAGTGGCATTCTCCAACATATTTTGTTAGTATTCTTATTTATGCCTCACTTTTCTCCCAGAAAGTGTTTGCGACATCTCATTATTATACATATAATGAAATACAACTATTTTAAAGTTAGAAAAAAAGCAGTGAGATTAAGGCGGGTGGGGGGGGGGGGAGGGA
>NW_006288615.1:4717091-4721156 GCF_000327345.1 Myotis davidii
AGACAAAGTCTGTGTATCTGCATTAGTGTGAAAATCTCAATAGCATTCAAGTTGAGATGTCTTTCTTACTTGGTTTATGAGTCAGGCTCTGATGGCTCTGCTCCTCATGTCTCTGTCCTTCCCCTGGGACCCAGGGCCAGTCGGGGCATATTCTTCTCACTATGATGACTGAAGCACAGGAAGGCAAATGGAAACACTTGATACCTTTCAAGGCCTCAGAATTGGCAGTTATCACTTTTATTTTCCAAGGGATGGGCAAACTCTAAACCAAAACTGCACAAGGGAAGGGATTCTGGGAAATGTAGTTCCCAGTCTTAGACACATATGCTGGTGGTGATGGTGGTGGTTATGGTTGTTGTGGTGGTGATAATAGTAATGATGATGGTGATGGTGGTGATGGTGGTGGTGGTGGTGATGGTGGTAGTAATGCGGTGGTGGTGATGATAGTAGTAATGGTGGTGGTGGTGATGGAGGTGGCAATAATGGTACTAATGATGGTGATGGTGCTGATGGTAAGCGAACAATAAATAATCTGGCACAATATGCAAAAATGTTCAATTCCTGGCCACTTTTTTTATGATGAGCTGAAAACTTCCCTTTACAATTTTTAGAAATCAATGCTAAGGGAAAAACATCAGTTACATGATCAAAGAGACCACGAGATTTGCCTTAGGGTGGAGTTGTTTATAACTCATTCTGGAGTGAGTCCTTTCATCTGATGTTTCATAGCCTTCCATTTTGAATCACTCCTATATTTTATCTGATAATTCCACTGTGTGTGTGTGTGTGTGTGTGTGTGTGTGTTTTCCTGTTCTTTCTTTCTATGACCCTTACATCTCATTATTTCACTAATATTTCCCATCTCTATCTTTGGGGGGAGATTTTCCTGACTTCCCCTTTATTTCTTTAGTCTCTAAAGGTGTCTTGCTTTATAAGTTTTTCTTTTTCATATCATCTTGTTCTTGGTTTATGAACTAAAAACCTTATGTCTCTGTATTAGCTGGAGTATTGCTCTTTCCACGTTTCTTCTGGTAACTATTTTGTCTGTTTCTTTATCCAGGCTTTTCTCATTGGAGACTCTAGTCTCCTGCTCTGCCTGGTGACGCTGGGTTTTCTCTTTGGGTTTGAACCTGTGTTGGTTCTCCCTGCTGCTGAGCCTGTATGGTCATGGCTGTGTTCAATTATTTCAGAAGACAGGCTGCAGGGTTTTTGCCTGGAATATCTAAGGCTGCCTATTCTGTGGATGGGGGCGCAGGGGTGCTGAGTGGCGCACCTGCCACCTCTCGGGACCTCAACAACTCCACAGCATCCCTTTCCCATATTTCAGGCAGTGGCTCTCGCCACAAAGCTCACTAACCGACACTTTTCCGCCTGACTAATAGTGTCTGCATCCTCCAGTGAATAATTCATAATTTCTCTGCTTGCCTTTGCCAACTTCATCGTATATTCAAACTCCTTCTCTCATAATAGGACTAAGTGGACTAAAAATGAACATATATTATAGTATTTTTAATATTTGGAGAGGTCACTTCCCCTCATAGGATTTCCTTTTCTAAATATTTAAAATTTATTCTTATCACTTTATTCTTCCAGATGATCTTGGGAATTATTTTGGCAAGTTTCTCCAAAAAAGTTTAAAAACTTTTTGGAATTATTTTAATCATGTAAGCTTGGAAAATTTTGTCATACAAAATGGTTTAATGGTTTTATCATCCAGGTTTTATCATAATTATATAACCTATTATGCAACATATTGTAGTTGTACATTTATTGCTGTGTAATAAAAACAATAATATTTATGTTAATGATTATTATGTTTTCTAGGTAGTTATAGGGAATATAAATACTTGATTTTTATTACTTTCATATTCAGCCACTAAATACTATCAACAATCCACATATTATTTTGATTGATAATGTGGGGGTAAACATATAATCATATTGGCTGGAAATAAAAATACCCTCATCTTCTTCATATCAAGTGTATATTCCTTATTTCCGTCCTGTGTCCAGAGCCTCCAAAATAACATTATAACACACTGGTGGTAATTTCTTATTTCTAATTCTGTTTCACTGTGATTTCTCCATTTATTCCTTGATTACACTTGGCAGAGGTGTTTGTCATCTTTGTAAGTGAATTGATTTTGTTTTACTTGCTACTATTTTTGTAATTTATTAATTTGTGCTTTTATCTATGATGTTCTCTAATTCCCTACCTTGAACTCTTATGTACACGTTTAAAAAAATTGGTAATGAAAAAAGTTAGGGTTAAAAATTGACCTCTCCTGACTGAGCCAGGCATGGCTCAGTTGGTGGGAGCATCATCCCGGGCACCAAAAAGGTTGCGGGTTTGATTCCTAGACAAGGCACATGCCCAGGTTTTAGGTTTGAGCTCCAGCCTGGGCTTGTAAAGGAGGCAATTGATTTTTGCTTCTCACATTGATAGCTCTCTCTTTCTCTCTCTTGACTCTTGATTAAAAATTGACCTCTTCAGATACCTCTAATAGCCTTATATATGTAGTGTCCTTGTTTTCATGATTTAAAAAATAATTTAAAATAATATTTGCTGGCTTACTTATTATTTGAGAGTTTTTATTTTATTTGCCGTATCCAATAATTGAGTATTCTTCCTAAATATTTATTTTAATATTTAAATTTTAGAAGATTGTGTCAGCAAATAATATTTTTCTTGGGAGCCATCTATAAAGCCAAAATCACGCAACTTTGGTCATTGCTCCCCGGACACTTGAAAACAAGAAGTCCCATTAGAGTGAGTGTGACCTTTATGAAGTCTTACTAAGGTCATCACAATGGGTTGAATAATGGCTCCTAATCCCTGGGACCCGAGAATGTTACTTTAACACACAAAAAAAGATTCCAATGGGTAGAAGGAATAGCGAAGCATCTGTAGCCTTGTCCGCAGGGAAAGGGGTGGCCTGTCCCCCGCCACCGTGAAATGAGAAGCGCCCTTCTCTGTCCGACGCTCCCACAGGCCCACAGTCCACACAGCACAGGGCCAGGTGTGGTGTCCTCAGCAAGGAAATAGCCTCCTGTTAGGAGTCTTTGGGTTGATATGCAATGCAAACCGGAATCCTCTGCACCTCGGCTCCGGGCATCAGGATGGCCAGTAATGAGCTGCGACATCCCCATTGTCCCCTGGGCAGTGGCAAGCCCTGCACACTGCCTGGCAGTCATGCCAGCAGCAGTACAAGCTCGGGCAGGTGCCTGGACCTGTCCCAGTTTCTGTTTCCGAAAAGTTGAGATAATTGGGCCTCTGTCATGGGGTGACAGAGGATTACATAAAATAGCGAACATAGGCACCTGACGCAGAGAGTGCTCAGAAAGGGGGACCGCTCCCCATCCCCCAACCCCAGGTCACAGCAAAGGCGGCTGACCTTCAGCAGATCAAATAGGCTAGCCACAGCTGCACTTGGAATCTGTAAACCTTTGACCAGGAAACCTGAGATGAGAGAGTGTTTGAATTGGCTCGTGCAAAAAAACAATATTTGCTCGAGGTTGGCTCCTGCCTTATGAATTTTTAAGCTCACATAAATCAAACTGTAAACATGGACAAAGGCTGAATTTCCTGTGCCAGGACCAAAATAGAAGCCGCTGTGTCTCTTAAACAATTGTGATTATCTTTCCATAACCCAGTAACGCTGAGATGAAGAGCGGAGCGGTTCCTCTCTGGGTCCTAAAGTATAATGTGGAATGAACGGAGCGGTCTATCTTCTCAGCACTGGGCCTCTGTCTCTCACTTGCGAAGACCAGGCTGCGCAAAGGCCACTGAGCGCCTGGGGCAGAATTTTGCTTCTTGGCTCTCCTTGCTTTTCCCTGCAGCTGTCGTCACCAGGCCCCCACCAGTAAATGACTGATGGAGAGCCCCAGGGGAATTGGCCCAGCATTCAGAGTGAGTCCCTTTGCAGTAGCTTTGTACTGAAAAATACCCACTTACAAAGACCTACGAGACAGAATCTATAACTGCAGAGCACCATGTTTTATTTTTATTTTAAATCTTTATTGTTGAAAGTGTTACATATGTTCTCTCCCCGCCCCCCGCCCCCC
>NW_006288615.1:4721393-4740155 GCF_000327345.1 Myotis davidii
GGGCACTTAGGCTGTTTCCAAATCTTAGCTATGGTGAATTGTGCTGCTATGAACACAGGGGCGCATATATTCTTTCTCATGAGTGCTTCTGAATTCTTGGGATATATTCCTAGAAGTGGAATCACTGGATCAAATGGGAGTGCCATTTTTAATTTTTTGAAGAAGCTCCAAACTGTTTTCCACAGTGGCTGCTCCAGGCTGCATTTCCACCAGCAGTGCATGAGGGTTCCCTTTCCCCCACATCCTCGAAAAAATATAGAACACTCACGAATTTCTGTGTCATCCTTGCTAATCTTCTCTGCATTGTCCCCATTTTAGTATATGTGCCGCCGAAGCGACCACCAGAGCACCATACTTTAATTAGACAGTGTTTTCAGGAACTCGGCAAGCACATCTTTAGCAACACTATGAGCTACAAACTTCAGAGATTATAAAAATAACTAAAAGATGATTCTCCTTTCAGTCCAGGAGGAAAGGGAGACAGGAAGGCCCTGGTACACTGTGAGGCAGAAGCACAGACTCATTGCAAGCAGATGGCAGGGACTTCTAAAGCGGGAAAGACGTCACCCCAGAAGGGGGAATGAGAGCTGACCTTAAAAATGACAAAGGTTTTGCGTGGCACATCTGGCTCAGTGGTTGAGCGTCAACCCATGAACCAAGAGGTCACTGGTTCAATTCCCGATCAGGGCCCATGCCCGGGTTGTGGGCCCTATCCCCAGTAGGGCGAGTGCAGGAGGCAGCCAATTGATGATGTTTCTTCCAGAAAATTGTGGGTAGGCTGAGTGACACTGGAAATTCTGTGGGGCTGGGGTGGGAATGCGGGGGTCTGTGATATGAGGCTGGAACAATAGGTATGAAGCTTAGATTCCAGACTCAGGTCAGAGCCTTAAGGGAAACTGGGTGCTTTTAAAGGCACGTAGCAATGGGGTTGATATGGTGTCAGCAGTGTGACCATTCATTTGTTCATTCATTCATTCACTCATTCATTCATTCACTTAACAAGTATTGACTGAGATGCTCCATGAGGGATAGGTGGTAGGTCACAAAGCCAACAGGACCCTGGCCCTGTGGACCTTGCAGACTTGAGGGGCAACAAGCCTTAACAAACAAACCCATAAGTACTAGTGTCATTACAAGCAGAAGTAAGCACCTGATGAGAAGGGGCAGGGGGTGTCCCAGGATGCAGGCAGCCCTGACTTGTCCTGGGGTGGGCAAGGGAGGGATGACCTCGGGAGGAACTGTCACTCACGCAGGGTCCTTAGGGATCCAAGGGAGCTGGAGAGCAGGGTGTTGGGTGTGTCCAACTCCCATGAGATAAAAGCTGTGAATTCTTGGAAACAGGGATGATGCTCTTTGCCTTCTAACACATCATGTACACTGTTTCCTATAAGCTGTAGGCACGGGCTTCATACATATAATCACAAACATTTATTTATATTCAAGAAAATGGAGCTTCCTTATGGAAGCACAGGCCATGAAGAATTCAGTTTCTACGGAGAAAAAAAAAAGGTTTTTTGCTTCATCTCAAATTGCTTTGGCCATGATTAGATTTCAGTGTGAAAAATTGGGGCAGTGTGTTCGGGTGAGATAGTAAGAGGAAAATGCAGAGCCACTGGGAACCAAGTAGCAGTGAGACAATCATCAAATACCCCCAACCCCAGGTCCCCTGGAATAGCAAGAGATGGGGGGTAGGTGATTCCCAGGGGGCTGACCAGACCTCTCCCACCTCTCTCTGTGGTCTCAGCACACAGGGACCTGGGAACCAGACAGTGGTGTACCAGGGGAGGTGGCCCTGTCCCCACAACTCATCCATGTGGTCATATTTGCTTGGCCCTAGAAAAATTGTAGGTGATGCTATTCCTGGCAAATGAGTGTCATTTCCACCATCGCTGTCACCTTCCTTCTTGTCCTCCCCTTTGGAACCTTAATAAGTGCAATAAATGCATGTGATAATTAAACATTCCTTTGTGCATTGTCTGTCCTCACTAGAGTACAAACCCTACTGGGGAGGAGCTGGGGCTGTCGTATTTATGTGTATGTCCCCCAAACCAACCTTGGCCCACAGAGCATTCATCTGCTGAGTGAATCCACCTTCAGACAAACACCTGTGCTTGCCTACAATCCATATAGGTCTTTGCAAGGTAGATATCTGGACGCACCAGCAACCAGCCCACTCTCACTCTCACTCTTCTCATGGACCCCATTTATAATAAGAAAATGTTAAGGATTCACTCAAATCCCCATTTTGTGGGCTCTGACTTCGGATAAACAAGATCTCAAGAAAAAAGTGGCCCTGCCCAGCCAATGTGGTTCAGTGGTTGAGCATTGACCCACGCACCAAGAGGTCACTGGTTGGATTCTGGGTCAGGGCACATGCCCAGGTTGTGGGCCTTATCCCTTCTGGGGGCCATGCAAGCACCCATGGATGCTCCTCTCTCATTAATATTCATCTTTCTCTCTCTCTCTCCCCCCTTCCTTTCTCCCTAAAAATCAATAAAAATATATATTTTCAAAAAAGTGGCCCAAGATGAGAACTAGCTGTTACTTCTTTGGGCCTTTTTTCCCCCCTAACAAAGCTTCTCAAGAAATTCAGACTTCTAGTATTAGCTGGTTTGGCTCAGTGGACAGAGTGTCAGCCCATGTACTGAAGCGTTTCAGGTTCGATTCTAGTACCTCGGTTGCAGTCTCAATCTTCAGCCCTGGTCAGGGCTCATGTGCGAGGCAACTAATTGATGTGTCTCTCGCATATCAATGTTTCTCTCTGTCTCTCCCCCTCTCTTCTACTTTCCCTAAAAATCAATGGAAAAACAACCTCAGGTGAGGATTAACAAACAAACAAAAGAAATTGTCTTCTAGTAGAATTAATTACTTTGTTTATTGTGTTCATCACAAGTGGGTTTGCTTGGCTTCCACTAGAGCAGGGGTGGGCAAACTTTTTGACTTGAGGGCCACAATGTGTTCTTAAACTGGACCGGAGGGCCGGAACAAAAGCATGGATGGAGTGTTTGTATGAACTAATATAAATTCAAAGTAAACATCATTACATAAAAGGGTATGGTCTTTTTTTTCAGTAGTTTTATTCATTTCTAACGGGCCCACGGCTGCACTAGAGCCTTCTTGCCCAGGGTGTTGACAAGTCATCCAGTTTGGAATGGTCATCAGGCCCGGCAGGGAATCAGGGAAGAGACAGAGCACTAAGGCTAAAGAGGGCACTTAAATAAAATGGGCAGGAATGGTGCTCCTACAGGTGGGAACCTCCACATTCATTCACCAAAACCCGCCCTCTCCAACATCTATGTAGCCTGAGACTGGAGATTTGAACACGTGCACACGTAACCACCACAGGCCTCGGCCCCAAGCCCTGCTGTGGGCAAGCGCAGGCCTCCCTGGGTCGGCAGAACAAGGGGGCATCACCAGAGGCACAAAAAGATGGAGTTCAAGAGAAGGGCACGATTCTGATGCATTAGAACAAAGGTTCCCTGAAACGTGGACTTGCTGCAAGGAACAAAGAATTACCTCTAAAGTGGTTTGCTTGTTTTTAATTTTACTCTTGGCGTGACTGGAGAGACAAGGCCGCTCTGGAGAGAGACCATCATCAGAGGTCAGTGAAAATTGCTTGCGGTGGAAAAGCTAATACCAAATATTAAAACACAATGAAAGAGTTTAATAAGGCGCCCAGCTTACAAAAATAAATCTATATAAAAAATCAATAGCTTTACTTTACACCAATTATAACCTGGCAGAAAAAGTAACGGGAGAAAAAATTCCACACACAATCATAACAATACACGTGAAGTGTCCAGGAACCATTCTCATGAGGTGTGTGGACACCCCCGACGAAGGCTTTAAGGTGTCCTTGCAGACGGAAGACAGCCCATGTCTCTTAAAGGGAGCAGCCAAGGCTGCCACTTGAATTTCCGTGTTATAACTCCCAGGACCCTCCATTCATTGGCTCTGTCGTCTGTGTTCTCCTCTCTGCTGCCCACACAATGATGGCGGAGTCTCTGCTTCAGTGTCTAAGCTGCACGTCCAGCGTGGAACCAGGCTGTCAAATGTTCCAAGGCAGCAAGAACTGAATGGCTACATAGGACTGGATGTCCTGGAGAGGAAGCTGAGAGCAGTACTTAGAACAGCACCGTATACAATTGTGTGGGTCCCTGGATACAGGAGCACAGGGAACGGGGGTTTCTGCAGCCAAGCACTGCTGAGTGGCATATAGAGTTCTGACTTCAAAGTTACCAATTGAGTTAAACAGGATTGCATTGAAAAAGTCCAAAAGGAAGAACATAAATAAGTAATTTGCTCTTATTGCCCAACGATTATACAGAGAGTGACATGTTCATTTCTAACTTAATAAAAGTTAGAAGCTAAACTTATCTCAAGCACAAAACCGCTGAGTTTAGAGTGGGTTTTATTAATTAAGCAAGTAAACACTTCACAAAACACTTTGCCTTCGGCTAAAAGAAATCACTGCTCGGGAGCGTGCTGGAACGGGAGGGAGGAAAAGCGCCATTTCCCTGCAAACAGAGCGTGGGGGCAGGAAACATTGAGTCCCAGCATCCACTCTGCCATTTCCAAGTTGGCCAGCATTCCCTCTGAGCGCAGACCTGGCCTGACTGTAAGACAGCCCTGACGCTGCATTTTTCCATCTACGGTAACAATGATCCTTATTTCTCCCAGCCTCCAGCTTTGGAGGAAGGCAGGGCTTTTTGGCGAAGAGCGTTGTGCTCCTCAAAATGTGGAGCCCCAAGAAACTGATGCACAACCAGCCTCAACTTTGTAAAAATAAGTATATACAAGCTAAGGTCTTGCAAGGGACAAAAACCAACTCTAATTTAAGTGGAAAGGGAAAATGAACAGCTCACAAACTCCTAGGAGAGGGAAGCCAGCAATAGCTCCACTGCCTCAGATTCATATTCTCCCTCTCTCTCTCTCTCTCTCTCTCTCTCTCTCTCTCTCACACACACACACACACACACACACACACACACACACACACACACTGTGTCTCTCTCTGAGTTGCCCTCATTCCCTCTGGTCAGCCGGCCCTGGAAGCCTCTCGCCCACCTCTGAGTGTTCTGTCTGGCATAAGCCTTGCAGCCTCCCCACCTCCTGACCACACAAGACAGATTTCTCCCCAGTGTCAGTTTTTAAAATCATGGGAAAGGACTCTGACTGAGCAACTGAGGTCATGGGCCATTACTAGACCGGTCACCAAGGCCAGAGGCGTGGGCACTCTATGCGGCTGCCCCACCAGCACCTCTTGCCTGGAGGGGGAGGAGGAGAGACCCCTAACGGAGGGAGTGGTCTTCTGAGGAGACAGACATCCCTACATTAAGCTCGCGGATTCCTATTCTACTTTCCTCCAGGAGCTCAGACACAAAGGGCTCAGGAGCCGAGACGACTGGGTCCACCTGGCAGCCACCAGCCCACGTGGCTGCCAACCCTGGGGAGGCGCTGTGAGTGTGAAACACACACTGGATGCTGAAGACATACTAGAAGATAAATGGAAAAGATCTCATTAATAAAGGTTTCTATGGACCACATAATGAAAGAGAATCTTTTGGATCTATTAGATGACATAAAATACATAGTACTGAAATTAATTTTGCCTGCTTTTTACAACTTTTTAAATGTGGCCATTAGAAAATTTAAAATTTATTAAGTGGCTTGTATTCTATTTCAGTTGGGAGTGGATCCTCTCAGATTGGGGTCAAAGGCCTTCGCACCTCAGACCTGGGGCGAGTGTGTCTAATGATGTTAAAAAAAATGGGAGGCAGAGCCCACAGAGCTGGCTTCCCTTCTTACACAAGCCTCTCGGCAGAGCTCAGGGCGTTGGACGCCGCGATGTGCGTGGTTCCCTTGCGCTAGGAGAGTCCTTGCTTTGGGATGTCCAGGCCGCACCCTGATGAGAATGACATCAAAGACCAGCCTCCTTTTCTCTAAGGAGGCACAAGGCACAGCCCCCCGCCCGGTGCGGAAGTCACACGGGAAAGTCTCACTCACCCTTATGAGGGCTGAGCGAGCTGGAGGGAGATTCGGGGCAGAGGTGTGTTTTCCAATGTCACCATGTCACAAGGTGACAGAGTGAAGCTGCCCCAGCCGTCTGGTGACTCTGAGCCGCCTTTCCTTGGATGCTACCTCGTTTTCTATGTACGACCCGCTTTTCTGGGGGAAGCCAATGAAGGGTGGTGACAGGAGGGAAGTCTGGGATGGGAAATGTATTGTCTTCCACACGGAAAGCTGCAGATGGGAGACGACTGTAGATACCACAGCCTTGCTTCTCTGTATATGGAAAGCAGGCGGGACTTCGCTTACAGTACCCAGGTCCGCTCCCATCCCGGGAGAGGAGGAAGGCGGGCTCTGCCTTCTGTTAACAGCAGGAGGATTAGTCACTGCTATTTTAGTCCAAGACTGCCCCTAAAACTATGACTTAAAGAAGCCCTACAGCCGCCTGCCTACTATCGCCTGTCTTGGTTACATGCAAGGTCACCTTCAGAAAAGATTTCCCAAGGCAAACTGCAGCGCTTGCTTACCCCCTCCAAGGGCTGCCCCTCCATGAAGATAACATGCTGTTTGCCATGGTCCCTAAGAGCCTACAGCACCCGCCATGGTCTGCCCTGCAGCTGATCTCCTGCCTCTCTCGCCACTTCTCGCACTCCAACCATGCATGCTGCTGTTTCCTGCAGAGGCGGAGCTCATCCTGCCCAGGGCCTTTGCCTGGCCAGTGCCCTCTGCCGGAGCTCTCTACCCTCCAACCCTCACCTCCTCACCTCCTCAGAAGGGCCTTCCCAGACAAAGCCCTACTAATTAGTACAGTGCCACCCACTTCCAGCCAGACTCTACTTCACTCAATTATCCAATTTTCTTTTGGGCCACAGTGATTTCTAGATGAAATCATCTTTCATCTGCAGAGCAGCTTATTGCATATCTGATAAAATGTAAGCTTGTTTGAGGGCAGTGATCCTGTTGGGAATTGTCTTTCCAGATCCCTAGTGTCCCCAGTTGTACATAACAAGGAATGAATGAAATCACACACACACACACACACACACACACACACACACGGGGAGGATAAGGATATAAGGTTAGTATGGAAGGGAATGTTAGGTAGGTGTTATGGGTTGAAGTGTGTCCTCCTCCCCCCAATTCATATGTTGAAATTCCAACCCAGAACCTCAGAATGTGACCTTATTAGGAAAAGGGTTCTTGCAGATGTGATTGGTTGAGAGGATGTCACTCTGGAGTCAGGTGGGCCCTTCTCCAATAGCACTGGTGTCCTTATACGAAGGAAAACTTGGAGATAGACACGCACACAGGAAAAGCACCACGTGAAGGTGAAGGCAAGGTGAAGGCTTCCACATGCCAGGACTGCCCGGGGTTTCCAGCAGCCTCCCGAAGCTCGGCGAGAGGAGCGGAGTCCCCCCTCCCCGCCGCCCAGACTCAGAGAGAACCAACCTTGCCGATGCCGCGATCTGGGACTTCCAGCTTCCAGAACTGGGACAATAACTTAGCTGTTCAAGCTATCTAGTTGGTGGTTCTTTGTTACGGCACCTTCTACAATAATTCTAATGAGATTCCAGTGACAGGCTTGCATGCTTTATTAGGATACACCGACACATATCAGCCCTCTTTTTCTTTATCATTTGCCCACAGTTAGCAGCTAGAAAAATAAATCACCATTGTCCTAAAGGAGCTGAGTGGGCAGCGGGCTGGAAAGCTACGACTGAGAGCTTTATTGAGTGATTTTTGTCCCATCACACAAGCTACCAGGCCCATCTCCTTCCCCAGCCTTAGATGGCCTCTAGCCTTTCAGTTTATCGGATTAAGTCCCAGCTCAGTATATGAATGTGTCTTGAAAATGTTCCAATATATAATCAGCATTCAATAAATATTAGTTCACTCCTTTCCTCTCCCTCCAGCAAAACAAACCCATTCCTAAAATAGGTCTGATATCGTCAAGCCCTATGAGCTACCATGTTCATTTATTCAAATGTTCATTCATTCATGAGATGTTTATTGAGTCTGTTTAGAGTCATAAGAACATGAAAACAAACAGTACACCCTCTATACCAAAGACCATGTGTTCTCCCCAAGTGCAAAGTCAATGATTTAGACAAGTAAAGGACATGATATGACAAGGTGATTAATGCTGTGGGGCAAGGGACACAAAGAGGGGTGGCTTCCAGCCTGGATGGAAAAGCTTATAGAACATCCATCCACCTCCTGAGAAGTAAAACAGCTATGTGAAAGAGTATCTATTTGGAGGCTTTAAGACCTACCCAGATAGCCAGGACTCCAAGAGCCAAGATCCCACAGAGCAGGGAACTCATGGAAAGGAGCCTGGCATTGTATGCTACTTGCTTTCAATGCATTCATTGGTTCCCAAGAAGAGGAATGGAAAGGCTGAGAGAGAGAGAGAGAGAGAGAGAGAGAGAGAGAGAGAGAGAACTGAATAAAGTTTCCTGTCATTTCATGAGTTCAAAGAATCAAAAGTTGTAGCTCAGAGACCACCAGCTCAGCCAGGACTGAAGTGCTCAAGACCCCAGAGAAAAGTAAACACAAAAGACGGAGTCCAACAATCTCAGCCACTTTCCCGGTGGAGACGTTGGCCATCTGTAAAAGGCATGGATGAAGAGAGCAGGGAAAAGTAGCAGCCAAGGAGCCCAGGAGCCACACAGAGCTTTTGCACCATCACTATCCTGGGGAGGCTAAAAAAATGCAATCCTGGCCTGACAAGGAAGAGCTATCCTTATCAAGAGCCCTGAACTGGGACACCTGAAGAACCTCATCCTACTATGGTGTTTCTCAAAGTGAGCTCCATGGCTCCTTGGGGGTTCCAGAAACCTCTCAGGAGGTTCAATAGGTCACAACTCTTTCCAAGTAATACTAAGATGTTATTTGCCTTTGTTGCTATGCTGACATCTGCCTTGCTGATGCAAAGTGGTGGGGGGTACCCTACACAAATCAAACCAAGGACATCAATGCGCAGTCATTGTTCCCATCACCAGGAGGCATACACGCGCAGACAAGACACAAACAAGACTAGTTTCACCTAAGACGGTCCGTGACAAAGCAGTAAAAATGATTAACTTTATTATACTTCAGCTCTTGGTTAGATATCGTTTTGATATTCTGACTAAAATATGGAAAGTACACATAAAACACTCCTGAAAAAATACCGGCAAACCTCGGTTTTGTATGCTTCAATGATATTGCATGTTTTACAGATGGAAGGTTTGAGGTGACCCTGCATGAAGCAAGTCTATCAGCAGAATTTTTCCAACAGGCTTAGATGATGGTTAGCATTTTAAGCAATAAAGTGCTTTTAAATTAGGGAATGTACACTGTTTCTAGACATACTGCTATTGCACCCTTCATAGGCTACAGTATAGTGTAAACATGACATTTGTGTGCAGTGAGAAACCACAACATTGGGTGACTTGCCTTATTGTGATATTTACTTCACTGCAGAGGTCTGGAACCCAAGTACAATATCTCTGAGATCAGCCTCTACAATGGTTTCCTTGAGGAAAAATAATTGTGTGATTTGGGGGGGAGGGGTTGCAAGCTGGACTAGCGTCTTTTTTTTCACAGAAAATTATTGTTTGAAAGAACAACTGACAAACTATGGTTATTCGGAGTTAAATTGGCAGATAGTTTCTCAAAAATATACGAAGGGAACTTATCTTTTCAAGGAAAAATGCTGACAGTATATACTAGTATTACCAATGATAAAATTATTGTTGAAGTGAAAATCAGAATTTTCAAAAACTTAACTCTATCACCATAAGCTTGGTAGCTACCCAATGCTTAAAGATTTTTCTGGTAAGATTGATAATGATATTAATAAATATTGTGTAATAAAATGTGTCAACATTTGGAAGATTTGCATAAGTTAATGACTAATATTTTCCAAATGATCAATGAATAATGTTCCACATTCACACATGAATAAAAGATTCATTCATTGTGCAAGACAGAATAATGAATATTAATGTCACCAAATATAAAAAGTTCACTGATATGATTTCAGATTCCACATTGAACCCAGTCTTTAATAAATTACCACTAGAGGTCTAGTTCAGAGTTTGTGCTCATTAATAAAAGTTCTGTCACATACATTTGGGAGGTTGGTAAAAGTGTATCAAGTGTCTGCTCTGATTATCAAAACCACCTGGCAAATCTATAGACACAAAACATAGATTGGTGGTATAATATTAAAAAATAACCACAATGACCTGAGAATAATATTAAAATTCTCCTCTCTTTTCCAATTCACATCCGTGTGAAGCTAAGGCCAGCCTAGAAGCAGAGCCCCTTGCTGCCTGCAGTCAACCACAGGAGGCCAAGGGAACCCAGGCAGGGCCAGAGCCACCCAGTTGACCCAGAGACTAGTGAGTGATAATTAGTTGCCACTTTAAGCTACTAAGTGGAATAGTTTGATATTCAGAAACAGTTAACTGATTAAACAACCCCCAGCAGAGACCTTACATAAACCACAATAAAAATGGCCTGCCCTATGCTTTACTGTGCAAACTGCATATCATAAGTAGCATGCAATTAGATGTTGCACATGTTAGATGGTTGGACCCCATTTCCAGCTTCTTCTCTGTCTACCTTTTCTATAGATGCTATAAATGTTACCATTGATGTCCCAGCTTCTTTTGCAGGTGGGTGTGGCCATGTGACATGGTTCTGGCAAGTTTAAAAGTTGGCAACTTTTAATGGTAATAGAAGAATCATGGTGCTTCTATTAAGGGCCAAATAGTAAATATTTTAGGCTTGCAGGCAGCCACACCTGCTCTCTGTCATAGCCACTCAACTCTGCCACATTAGCAAGAAAACAGGCATGGACAATATATCAACTAACAAGTGTGTCTGTGCTAATAGAACTTTATTAACAAAAACAGGGAACAGGTTGGGTTTGGCCTATGGGCTATAGCTTGCCAACTCCTGGTGCATCAAACACACTTAGAGGTGATCTCCCAGTGAGCCACACCTTATTAACTTACTTCCCTTGAGTGCATAGAATCTGACTTGCTTATTTTTAATTTTTAAATTTACTTTTCTATTATAGTACATGTACAATATTACGTGAGTTTCAGGTGTACAACACAGTGATTAGACATTTATATACCTTATGAAGTGGTGATCATCCTAGTTGGTCTGACTAGCTTCTTAGTCACTAAAATATGGCAAAAATGAAAGGATAATTAGGATTGCAAGTGAGTTGGTTCTGAGTTCATCAAAGGGAAGTTTATCCTAGGAGGTCCTGACCCAATCAAGTGAGTGCCCTTCAAAGTGGCTCTTCTTTTGGTTAGAGATTCTCTCTGCTACTGGATTTGGAGAAGCAAACTGCTATGATTTCATAGCTGCAAGGAGATGAAGTCAACCAAAAATTCAGGGAGCTTGGAAACAGATCCTTCCCGAGTCCAGCTTCTGATGAGAATGCAACCCAGTTAACATGTTGGTTGCCACTGTTTAGGACTGTGCAGAGAACCCAGCTAAGCCACACCCAGAGTCCTCACCCACAGAAACTGTGAGATCATAAATATACATTGTTTGAAACCACTACATTCGTGGTAATTTGTTATACAACCTAGAAAACTAATACGTGTATTCTGGGAAGTCTGCTACCACTAATGTAAGAAAAGGATAAAGTAATAATAATATATATGCATATATGGTTAAATTTTCATAAAGAAACACTGGAAAGATAAACAGGAAATTGACATAAATCTCAACAAAGTAAAGGAGAAATGGGTGTGTCTGGAGGGGGGAGCAAGACTTTTCAAGCCAACACCTTGTATATTGTTTGAATACTTAAACCCCTAGATATAGTACCTCTTCAAAAAGTTAATTTTTTTCTGCTTTTCCGTTTAGTAATCAAAGACTATTTTTCAGATTTGTACCTTTCATATTGCACAGTTACAATTTATGTTCATAGTACCTTTACCTTGATTCTTCTCTGTACCAAAATTACTGATATAACCTTTTCTGTTTCCTTCAGAATGTTTTCTTTCAACCTTAAATGGCTATCGTCAAAAGAATTCTGGACTTTCTTCATTGTTGTTTGCCCCAATAAGTGCTTGCTGAATGAATGGATGACTCGTGGTGCCCCTCATTTTGGGGTTCCTGTCCATGCCAATCCCACCTGAACAACGGTTACAAACCCCTTCTGCAGGCCGGATTTCACTCCCCACTTGCAATAAAGCTTCCCCACAGGATGAGCTGTCTCACCGCCTCCCTACCACCCACCTGCCTTGTCAGGAGATGTTGATGAAACACGATGCCTAAAGCATTTCAAACATCTTTCGGGAATCTGTTTTGCGGAGAAGACATAGTGATGGCAACAGCAAAACACGGGCATCTGTTCTTCTCTGGCTCATTTTCTGAAAACAGCTTTCTGTTTTCCGGGCATGCTCGCTCTGAGCTGAGCCATCCTGTCGTAGTCACAGCTACAGGGACAGAGCTGGCAGATTGTGGCACAGCCTCCCTGCCCCGTTCCCCTGCTCCAGACTCAGCCCTGCCAGACCAACGCCCCTTTTAGGAGGTGCAGATACTCTGCTCTCCACAATGGCTCACTGGAGCCAAGAGAAGGAAGGTGGGAGTTAAAGGCAGAGATAAAGGAGGGCACAGGGCAGGTTGAGCCAAACCACCAGGAACCCTGAAAGGAATCCTTGAGTGTAGATGTGAAGAGAGGGACAGTGGATTGTGGTTAAGCCTCACAGTAAGTACCCTTTAAACTATGCACACACTTATGCATACATATTACTTTGATAAACATGTAAATACACAGTAACAATGAAAATCACCAAACATCAAAAATAACTTTAATTTTATAAAAGTAAAGAACAACATATGAAGGTAAAATCAACAAGAACAGAGAAATTAACATAAGACAGAATTTTCTACTCTAACTAATTTTCTCCTTGATGAGTAGGATTTGTTGCCACTGATTAGTTTTGCTTCTTTTATGTAAATCCTTAGACCATAATACAAATCTGAAGTCTACCTAAATCAAACCTATATCTTCCTCAGTGCTGTGTCCACTCCCTGGCGTGGAGCCTGATGTCTCATATCTTTTCAAGAATATTTGCTGATTTGAATTAAAGTACCCTGACCCTCTTTGAGTCTGAGTTTCCTCAGATTTTCTCAGGGGTTCCTCAAGGACCGTCTCCATGGAAAACAGTTCTTAATTTTCTATAAAACTTTACAAAGACATTGGTCATTAACTTGCTTAATGTTCCTTTCAGGAGGATCCACAAGATAAAATTTCCCTAAATTTAAAGTCCCCAAAGAGTCAGTGTCCCTGCTGCCTCAGCTCCTAGGGCAAACGTCTGTCTCCCCCAGGCAGGGCAGTCATTCGGGGCACCTTCAAAATGATAGAGACTCTAACTTTTTGTTGATATTTATTCAGGCAATGGAGAAAGACTAATTTCCTTCCTTTTCTAAGGTGTTGATTTTAACTAGATAATAAAATACTCACCATCATAGATAATAAAATACTCAAAATCATAGTGAGATTTTAACATACTTTCCCTATAATTCACTGAAAAACAGCTGACTCCAGGACTGTGGCTGGAGAAAATTTTAATATCGGAAATATCTTATTGTGCTAAAAAATATGGAAGCTCATCATTTAATCACAAGTGATGGGGTTAAAGTGGCTGCACTTTGCTAATCCCACTAAACACATGCAAAAGCACCCGCAAGTCTGTCCTGGGTTAGGGCTTCAGCCAGGCCTCAAAGAACTCCTACGGACACGTAAAGTTCCCAGGACGGAGCTCAGCCTCACGTATCACAAAACACAAAAGCTAGCAGGGCGACGTGACCCAGAGAGAGCAGAAACCTCACTCAACAAACTGAGTCAAACCTGCAAAGATTTCAGCCACCGAATCATGTGACATAGGGGATAAAATTAGTAGTTTAATAAATTCAAGGAAATGAAAGAAAATTAAAGCTATGAATTAGGTGCAAAAAAAGCCATACATATGAATAGTAAGATTGAAAAAGCAGAATTGAGCTTGTGTAAATAAAAATACCATATTTCAGTTAGACATAGCTGAAGAGAGAATCTGTGAGCTAAAAGATAGGTCAGAAGAAATCCCCAGCGTAGAGACACTAAGAATTGGAAAAGAGAAGTTAGGAAGCATGGAGATGTAGTGAGAAGATTAAACATGCAGGTAATACAGTGCTATGAAGAAAAGGGAAGAGATACTTACAATATCTGAAAAGATAATAGCTGAATTGATTCTAAACCAAGATGGATAAGAAGAAATCCACTCCTAACAAATTATAGTGCAATTTTCTGCACACCAAAGACAAAGAAATAAAAGCCAATTACCTTCAAAAGGATGACACATGGCAGTGATGGCTGATTTCTCAACCGTAATAAAAAAGCTAGAAGGCAGTAGAATGATATCTTCAATAAACTGGGAGAAAATAACAGTTGAATAAAACTTTATATCCTGTGGGAGAAAAAAAATAGCTTTCAAGAATGAGGACAAAATAAGGTCATTTTCAGATAATGAAAATCTGAGAAAGTTTACTACCAACAGATGGTCACTGCAGGAAACTGTAGTGAACATACATCAGACAGAAGGAAAGCAATTGCATGTTTGTGTGAGATTTTTAAAAGCATAAGCAAAGATATTGGCAAATACATGGATGAATCTAAACACAACTGACTACATAAAGTAATAATAATTTCTTGGGAGAGTGAATATTTTTAGAAGACAGAACTAATATGCATAATATGTCTTTTGGGAAAAGAATAATTATAGAGTTGAACTATTCTAGTGCCCTTATAGTGTTTAAGATTTTGACAGAGGAGCTATTTATATTAAAATTATTTTCCAGAATAAAGACAATGTGAGAGAAATAAGGCATATAACTAACAAACTAGAAGAGGGGGAGAAATGAAAAAAGAAAAACTACTCAATGATAATTTCAATGAAAGGAGGGTAAAAACAGAAAAACCAGGATAAAGAGAAAGCACAACTTAAGATGTCAGAAGTAAATCCAAAGATATCATTTACTACAATTTTTAAAGGGGATTGGATATGTCAGTGTTAAAGAAGAGACCAAATTATATTTCTAGAGTAGGCTGAACTTTTAAAAATTCAGCTACCTCTTTTCATAAGAGAGATGCTAAATTATATAGCTACAAAATAAAGTAAAAGTTTGAAAATAAAAGGTTGAAGAAGAGATACCAGGAAATTATTAATCAACAAATACACTATAGTATGTAATTGATAGCAGGTAAGCTAAACCTTAAGGCAAAAAGTGTTACTGGTAGTTAGGTTACTGTTTAATTCTGCAAGTACAATTTACCAGGCAGACAGATTTATTAAGAGATCTTAAAAATATAGAGAACAAAGACTGACAGACCTTCAAAAAGAAGTAAAACTATTCACCATCATAGTGGGAGATTTTAACATACCTCTCCCATAATTAAGGGACCAATTAGCGATGGTTGACTTCAGGCCTGTGGCAGGGGAAATAGAAAATCAGTGTGACTGTCTTATTGTGCCCCAAGATATGGACGTGCCCAAGGAGTGATGAGGTCATGTCAAAAGGACACAAGAGTCACTTTGAAGGGGCTCCCATTGGCCAAATCTGGGCCAATTTGAGTATCAAAAAAAAATGATAGTAATGGATTATAACTCTGAGTTAAATGGGAACCCATTATATAAGTTAGTTAGTAATTAATTAACTAACTAGCAGAGGAAGACCTCTCTTATGTGGAATGTTAACTGACAAATCCAAAAGAAATGATGGACCGAGAAAATCTCCGTGCGGCAATTAAGGTAGCAATGATCGCAGGTAGTGTGCCTGGCACATACTGAGCACTCAGTAGATTATACCTGTTTATTTTCTCATTTAGTTATTTGGATGTCTTATTGTTTCTCCCAAATTATTGGGGAGAGGGGGGGAATGGATGTCTAAGGTTCCCAGGTTTTCATTCTGCCTATTACACTGTTTTATAAACTACCACTAAGATGAAGTTGAAAGAAGAAATGGTGTTCTGGACCAAATCAATGCAATTTGTCATGCTGCTCACAGAACTGGCCTGTCCTGTTTGTTTTTATTCTTTATTTTATAAAGCATGGTTTCATTTGACATCAAATAAACACTCAGCAACACTGCTCCTCCCTCCTTGGGCCAACCCGCCAGGAACCACGCATGATGCGTCTGCTGGTGTAGGGGCCGCCCATCCCCAGAAGGCGTCCTGGAGTCTGCTGACCAGCCGTTGCTAGCCCAGAACAGGGTGGACAGGAGACAATCCCTTCACCCTCCTCGCTTTCACCTCTTTGGAAGTTTATACCAGGTGCATCTCAACCCTTTATTTAAAATAAGTAGAATCAATCAATAAATCAATCAATAAATAAATATAAACTAAGTACAACTAATTTTTAAAGACTTAAGCTCTTCATTTAACTAAACCCTAATCCTGACAACGCTGAGAACACCTTCACCACCCACTAGTTTGAGTCATTAGCTGGGAGATCACACTTCATCTTTACCCAAACTTGGGCAAATGTAGAATTTTAAAAATTTTTACAGAGTTGGCAGGCAATAAAAATACAAAAGTGAAACATAAGCACCAAATGTTAACGTGCATCTAAAAAAACAAAAAAGATGACATATTCTCCGGAGAGTGAGTGAGTGTTGAACAGTGTGAGGAACACCAGGCAAGTGAAGATGCTAAAGCCGAAGGCCAAGGGCCAATCAAGATACTGTCTTCTATGCCAAGCTGACATCAATCTACAGATATTAGATGTTTGGAACGGTTTATGGTTGCAGAAGGATCACAGTATAATAACACAGCATGTGGCTCTAATTAAGGTACTCTAATTAGCTAATAGTCTTGTCAGGACTTGTAACAAGGGCAAGGACAAGGTGCAACGGGAATGGAGCATGGTGCCCACACGTGTCTGTGCGAGAAGTCTGCAATCAGCAAACTAACCAGGTGGAAGGCCTCCAAACAGCACCAGCACCACCTTGTCTTTCTAACTACAGAGGAAAGCTTGACAAGAGAGAAAGAAGTGACAAGAGGATCTGCAGAGCACATCAACCTGGAGATGAAACCCAAAACAGGAGCATAGGGGTGGCTCGCCAAGACCCACAGTCCGTGGGAAGGAAGACCACACTCTTACTGGGGAGGCAAGACCAGCCTCCCAGATGCCTTGACCTGCATCCAGGGCTTAAGAGGGAGCCCAGACAAGCCCTCCCACCTTAGCTGCTAACATCTTCATGCCTTGCTGAGCTCTTGGGTTAGCATCATAACTTGTCACCCTGCTTCTACTCTGGCCCCTAACGTGCTCTCATCACAGCTCTGGAGGGTCCCTTTAAAATCTCAATCCCACCACATCCCTCTCTGTACCTCACCTTGCATGGCTCCCATTTTCCTTTGAGGAAAGTGAAGTCTTAGGTCTTTTCACCAGCTTTACAAGCCTGCATGATCTGACTCCCTCCTTCCCAGCCTCCCCTCCTTCTATGTCCCCCACAGTCACTTTGCTCCAGCCACAGCAGCCTCCCCACTGTCCCCCGGCAAGCCAGGCAGCGCCCCCCATGAGGTCTCACGCTGGTTGTTTCCTCCGCCTGGAACGCTTTTCCCCAAGGCAGCCACTTGGCTCTGTCCTTCACCTTTTTCATGTGTTTGCTCAGATGGCACCTTTGCAATCATGTCAACCTGCCCACTCAGGTCAAGGCTGCCACCTCCAACCAACCTTTGCTCTTCTAATCCCCTTAGCCCTAATCTACTTTTTCTGCCTTCTGGAAATCTTTCACCTTCAACTATTCTATATATCTTCCTTGTTTATTGGGTTTGGGGTGTGTGTGTGTGTGTGTGTGTGTGTGTGTGTGTCTGCCTTTGCTAAAATACAAGTTCTCCAAGAATTTTTTATTCTAATGATGGACTCATGTACTTGATTCAGGCCTGCATCGAAGAGAAAAGTTGGTAAATATTTGGTGATTTATAGATAGGAGTGGTGACAGACCCGGAAATGTCAGTTTTCATGACTTTTACTCCCTCAAAATTTGCAAAAAGGCAGAGCCTTGGTATTATACATCTGTTCCTGGCCATTTCCAACAGTGCTAATATACCTGCCCCATATACCAGGTAGTCATAAGAGGGCTAGAGAGGGAATGCACCAGCCAGAGAAATACTCCAGAAAAATAATTTCTGCAGGCGCTCACCTTCCCGGATCTTGTAGCAACAGTGAGAACAAATGTTTGGAGGGTGTTTCACCATTTACTTGCATGCTCATTTTCTCATTTGAACTTCTAAAGTGTTGTTGTGTGCACTTCACAATATGAAGAAAGTGATGTTGGGAAAGGCCCAAGGCCACCCGCCAAGCAGGGGCTCAAGCAGAAGGGACATACTGGTCTGGGAATGGTTCCCACCACACTGCACCTCTCCCTGCCTCACTGAAATAATTCACATACACATGAATATCAGCACAAGTCATCATTCAGGTAGCAACTCGTGTCACTGTTTATTTGTTTGGGTTCACTTTCCTACCCTTCACTAGAATAAAACACAGACGTCCAGCACTAAACAAGCATGTGGTGTAATGAGTTATTGTAGGATATTAGCTGTGATACAGGTGTTACACATTATGCTGCCTTCTGACTCTCACTTAGCGTTAGTCCCAGAAGCACACAGGTGACTGATGATCCCCACCAGCCCTAAGACTTTCTCCTGGCCTCTTCGGAAGGGCTCCTAAGAATAGTTGTCCCCAAGCCTTTCCT
>NW_006288615.1:4740195-4740987 GCF_000327345.1 Myotis davidii
CCCCTTTTCCTTGGTGGCCAGTTTCTTGTATATAAAATGCTGTATTTCCAACTCTTTTCTTGCATATATTAAATACATCACTCCATTTCTTCTAGGACAAAGCAATGCAGTAAAAAAGTCTAATGAAAATTGCATTTTTCCCCTATTTGCTTGGTTGCCCAAAGAACTTTTGATTTTCCTTTTTCGTTGAAGTCTAATAATTTTATCAGAATGTCTTGGTTGTTCTATAGTGATAATCTCAGCACACAGTGAGTCCTTTCAATACATAGCTTCAAGTGAATATTTTTTTAATTTTCAGTAATCTTTCTTGAGCATAATTATTGGTAAGCATTGATTGTCTTCTTTATAGACTCCCATTACCCATACTTTGGATCCTCTTTGCCCATCTTCAATAATAGCCACCTTCTCTCTAATATTTTCTCTTTCTTCATTTCTTTTTTATTTAAAATATTTCTTCCTTTCCATTTTTCATTTCCCGTAAGGCATTGTTGGTTTTATTTATTTGCTGTTGTTTTCCTTCACCAAATTAGGACTTGGTAGAATACATTATGTTGTGTTATATATGTTATATTATGTTATGTTATACTATATTATGTTATGTTGTGTTCTATTATATATACAATAGAGGCCCAGTGCACAAAATTTGTGCACTTGGGGGGTGGAGGGGAAGGCGGGACCCTCAGTCCGGCCTGTGCCCTCTCGCAGTCTGGGACCCCTCAGGAGATGACCACCTGCTGGCTTAGGCCCGCTCCCCGAGGGATTGGGCCTAAGATGGCAATCAGACATTCCCCT
>NW_006288615.1:4741276-4747832 GCF_000327345.1 Myotis davidii
GGTGATGGCTGTTTGCAGCTGGTCACACACCCTTCAGGTTGGGGGACCCCACTGGGGTGTCTGGCCAGTCTGGGTGAGGGGCTGAGGGCTGTTTTCAGGCTGGGGGGTGACTGAAGCTCCCAACCTCTCCTTTTTGTTTAATTCTGGGATTTATTTACCTTCTATGGCTGTCACTGGAACTGAGAGTCAGCTTTAGCTCTGAGGCTCAGCTCCAGCTCTGAGACCTAGGCTGCTGAAAGCAGGTATCTGGGTTTTTTTGGCTTCTATAATTGAAACATTGTTTCTTAGACTACAGGTCAGAGGCCGGCAGCAGCAGGCAGGGAACCTTGGCTTCCTCCATCACTGGAGCAAGCAAGCCTCCTGTTCGCTTCAGCTACCTGGCTGCCAGCAGCCATCTTGGTTGGCAGTTAATTTGCATATCACCCTGATTAGCCAATGGGAAGCATGTCAGAGGTACGGTTAATTACCATATTTGTCTATTATTAGATAGAATAAACATTATTATATTCTCAGGGGCACTTATATGTTTCTGTAACCCAACAAAATCCTCCATAACTTCCGTGCTCTGCAGCAGTCAAGGGCAGAATTTCTTGGCTTTAATGTGCATATGATTCACCTGGAAATCTTATTAGAATGCAGGTTCTGGTCCAGTGTGTCTGAGGTAGGACTGGTGATTCTGCAATTCCTCCTGCTCCCAAGGTCATGTTAGAGATGGTGGTCTCTAGACCACAACTGGAGTAGTGAAGGTCTGGGTGTCAGAAATTCAACACATATCATCATGATTCTAATAAAGAATCACTCTCAGTAATTTCAAAAAATATAGATTATGCTTATTCTTTTTAGCAATAATAGAAACTGAAATTCAATAGAGTACTCTGAGACTGCTATCATACTAAATATCACACTCACTCATCTATTCACTCATCTAATCCTTCCTGCTCTCATGGTTATAAGTGGCAAAATAATGATTGGATTAACTTGCACACGGCTGTCTTTTTCTGCTGCATCACGCTGCTCCTTCCCTGGTAATACACAAGTCCCCATTTTGGTCTTTGTCGTCCTTTCCCAATCTTTATTTTGATGCAAAATATTCATCATCAAACTTTTTCCAATTTACTTTTTTAATTGAATTTATCGGGATGACATTGGTTAAGAACATGATATATTTTTAACAATTTCTCTCCTGTTGCAACATGCACATCAGATTTGAATTACTGCCTCATAACTTCAGCTTAGTCTTGCCCAGAGCAATGCAGCTCTGCTCCCGCGGCTCCTCGTAGAAAGCGAGAAAACCAATATGTGATACGAAAACATCACTTCCCCATTAAATGACTATTCTCAAGGTATCTCAGTGCTGCTTCTCATCACTTTCAGCCGGAGTAAAGGTGATTTAAAGCACAGCATGTGCATGGGTTGATTTATTCCATTGCCGTCTAGACTCACATTAAATAAATTATGTTAATTGGCCCTGCAAAGAGTTGAGGAATGCACAGAGGAAAGCAGTACTTTATAATTGGAGAGAAAACGAACCATGCCAGTTTTATAAACTACCAAATTAATGATTAAGTAAGTTAACAGAGAGTCACAGGATGCCAGAACTAGTCTGCAGCAGATGGAGGCGGCCCTCGGAGCGCAGTGCATTTGGGCTGTGTCCTGCTCCCTGGTGTCTGGGGGGCACTATTCACAGGCTCACTCCAGCCCCCTCTCTGGGGCCTGTGATGGGGCTGCTGGGGAATTAGGAACTGCATCTTGGACAAGCACCACAGTGATTCTGATACTCAGGGGAGTCACTGAGCAGGCTCCTCCTACAGAGCTCACCCCAGGACAGGGCTCTGGGCAGCCAGCCTGGCTGGCCCTTGAGGCCTCCCTCCATGGCTTAGAGACGGCTGTCTCCCTTCCATCGCCGCCATCTTCCCTCTACACCCATCTGTCTCTGCACCCAAATGTCCCCCCTTTATAAAGACACCAGCTGTGTGGAATGTGGGCCCATCTTAATGTGATCATCACAGAGACCCTGTTTCCAAATGGGCCACATGTGCAGAAACTGGGGGTTAGGACATCCGCATCTTTTGGGGAAACCCAGTGAACCCATAACAACCCCTTTGGCCACTGTGATTGAAAGATCATTGTGATCCTAAGAGTAGATTACACATTGTAGAAAACGTGGGCTAGACGCCATTTAAAAGAGTCTGATTGGATCGGATGTGTTTACAATTCATGGCGCAATCGCCTTACCTGGCTGCTGGCTCCTGCTCCGAAGGCCCCTGTCGATAAGAGTAAGACTGTCCCCCTTTATTCAATAAACCCTGAGTTGGGGAACACCTCTCACCCAGAACAAGGAAACATTCTTTCCCCAGACACCGTATCTTGCCAGCACTCCAGGGCACACTGTTAGTGGGAAAGCTAATTAATGTGGAACAAGCAGGCTGGCATAAAGTCGGTGTTTGGCAGATGAGTCAGACAAATTCCCAATCTTTTGAGTGTCCATGTGGATGAAGCTCTTGGCCTGGGGCTTGGCTCCTGGTGAATGAAGCTGGGAGGAACATTACTCTCCCCTGGCTCTCCTACTGTCCTCTATGCCCTATGACTCCTGGCCCTGCCCCCTGCCCCCTGCTTGGTGCCCCAGGGAAGAGGTCAGATCCTTGTTCTCCCACCATATAACCCCCGAGTGCCAGCTTTTCCAGCCCAACCTTACTGGTGCTGGACTCCCTGCTCCCGTGATGTCTGCAGACAACCTGAAGGAGCCAGGGCAGCCCTAGGATCCTGGCTTGAGAGCAGCTGCAGAGGGACACAGCACAGATACTTGTCTGAGGTTTCAAAGCATAGAGCCACTCGGGGTGTTTCAACTGCACACAGTTTATCTTACAGCCAACACTGGCCGGCTTCCCCGCGGACCTCCTCCTCTGCCTCCTGTGCCTCCCCCGACGGACTCAGTAGCAGCACCACCATCGACTGCACACCCACACTGGTCAGGTCATGTTAAACTCCTTCTCCTTGCACCCGCAGCCAATCAGCCTTCTAGTCTGAGGCGTTAGCCCCTTGACCATCCTCAGTCTCTATTTGCACCCCTCCCCCACCTTCCTTCAGCCCTTTATCTGCCCCTGGGCACCTTGATCACCTCCCTCTTCTTCCCATGGGGGCAAGGCCTTGGGCAGTTTGCAGGACTGAAGGGGGAGGCTCAAATCTTGGTCAGGATATTCCCACCCTCTGTGTCCCAGTCGTCTTCCCCTGTAAGATGAAGATGACAAAATGCATGCACCCATATCACAGGGCTAATGTGAGGTTTAAAAGAGATAATATGCAAAACCACTTCATCTAATAAGTGCTCAGTAAAGTGGACTCGTATTAGATGCTTTCCTAATGTGCTCCTGAAGAATCATCTCCTTATTTCCATCACAGTACTTACCACACGTAGAACAGTTACTTTTATACCCTTTCATCCCCTACTAGAGTATCAGCCTCCTGAAGGTAGTGTGTCTCTCTTACTCACATTGCACACCCAGTAGAGTGCCTGGAATATAGTGGTTCCTCAGATATTTGAAGATGAATGTGCAGACCAATAAATTCATGTAAGAGTGAATGAAGAAAGGAATCTACCTTATATGCTAACATTTGAACCAGCAAGACTTTTTGTCCTATTTGTTTGTTATAAAAAGTTTAAATTGACTTATAAAAGCTTAAAATTAATCACCTATTCATGTTAGGAGATGGAAGGAGAAGGTTTTTTTGAAAGTTAACATGCAAACATAGGAGTAAAAATTGATCCTGCAGAAATGTTTCCACTCGTAATTACAGTGGTCACTGTCTTTCCTGCTCTAGTAATAGTCCTCCCTAAGAAAGGTCTCTTCAGAAATCTTGAAGTAAAGGCACATGATTAAAGTAAACTTGTATTCTTTTACAGTCTTTTCATCCCAGTCATGTTTTTTAATAATAAAGCCTGAGGCTCATGTGTAAAATACAAGAACCAGAGTTTTCATATGAAGGCAACACCGATCTGAATGATCTTCAAACTGATTCTAACAAGGAAAGACATCTCTGAAGATGAAAACAGTGTAGAGTGTTTCATTTTACTGAACTCCACCATTAATATGTATGATGGTTAACTTTATGTGTAAACTCGCCTGGGCCGCGGTTCCCACTTTTTGGTCAGAGTGCAGGGGTTGCTGCAAAGGTAATAATTAGATCGGTGGACTCTGAGTAGGCAGGTGATCCTCCATAATGTGGGTGGCCTCATCCAATCGGTTGAAGGTCCAAAGAAAAATGCCTGAGGTCCCCTGAAGAGGAAGGACTTCTGTCTCCAGGTGGTTTCAGACTTTAACGGAAACATCTTCCCTTCCCCTGGGGGTACAACTGAAGGTCTGCACTATAGAATCTGGACTTGCCAGCCCTCACAATTACATGAGCCAATTCCTTAAATAAATAAAATCTCTCTCTCTTTGCCCAGCCGGCGTGGCTCAGTGATTGAGCGTCAACCCATGAACCAGAAGGTCACAATTCAATTCCTGGTCAGGGCATATGCCCAGGTTTTGGGCTGAATCCCCAGTAGGGGGCGTGTGCAGGAGGCAGCTGATCAATGATTCTCTCATCATTGATGTTTCTATTTCTCCCTCTCCCTTCCTCTCTGAAATCAATAATAGATATGTATATATATACACACATATATGTATATAAACATACATATCTATTTTTAATATTTTAAAAAAATATATGTTTTATTCTCTTAGATTTACACAAAACCAATTTGAACGTCTGCCTGAGTTCTTCCCTCTCCGCATGAACTGATTGGGCTCACGGACCTGCTAAGTTGGCATGAAGTCATGCTGGGCGGCGGTAGCTGCTACATTTGTCCACACATTCCTGCCCATCAATTTTTTCCATATGATGACCAGCTCAGGGTCACAGCAGCAATCCCAAGGTCAGGCCCAGTGCTGGGTCTGAGACCCCCGCAGCAGTCCATCAGCACTGTCCCTGGATTAGTGTAGGACAGTGATGGCGAACCTTTTGAGCTCGGCGTGTCAGCATTTTGAAAAACTCTAACTTAACTCTGGTGCTGTGTCACATATAGAAATTTTTTGATATTTACAACCATAGTAAAACAAAGATATATTTTTGATATTTATTTTATATATTTAAATGCCATTTAACAAAGAAAAATCAACCACAAAAATGAGTTCGCATGTTACCTCTGACACGCATGTCAAAATTCACCATCACTGGTGTAGGATGTAGGGCTGTGGCTACTGTCTCCCAGGGATGAGAGAGCAGGTAAAGCCAGGCAGGCACGCATGGCTCAGAGGAAACAGAGCCGTGACAGTCCTGGTTGAGCGGAGGACCCCTGCCTCTGGGCTGGTTCTTCAACCCCACCAGCACTCAGGAAGTGACATCTTTATCCCTGAGGCCCACACTTATGTGCCCCTCAATTCTGAGTGAAGACTCATCCTCTTGAATTTCACTGCCGTGGAGGTGACGAGCCCAATCGAGCTGGCCCTACAGGTGGACACTCTACCCCAACACTTGGCCTGGGCACCATCTGCCAGGGACAGTTGTCACCCCAGCTACACGCCACCTTCCTCCATCCCCTGCCCCACAGGACGCAGGTGCTGCAGATACATTAGACAGGATATATTTACATTCATTTAAATTAATTAACAATAGTCTTGCTCATCTCCTTAGAATTCAGTTAATTAATTAGGAAGGGCATGCCTTTAAGCCAAAGAAGACTGAACAAGGTTTCTTTTCTTTCTTCAACTTGAAAGTCACCCCAGGTCCCAGTCCTCACAGCTGCCTCCAATCGGGCTGAGGTTCCCATAGCCCTTTGCTGGATGTGAGTCAGCCCCACAGAGGACGGACGTTAGGGAGCTGCCTGAAAGGGGCTTTGCAGAGAATCAGCTGCTCTTTCTTAGTTTTTGCTCTTCCTCCTCCTTCCTCCCCACAAACCTCTGCGCTGGGCTCCCGCTGAGAACAGTCTGGATGGAGAATGAACTCATGAAAAGAAAATGCATGGAGTGGGGAGGGGACCTGCACCCCTGTCGCCCTGCTGATGCACTGGCTGGAGGACTGAGCGCTGGTGACGAGAGAGGGGGGGCTCTGGGACCCCGTCCTCACAGCTGCAGAGGTGCCGTGACCCTTCCCACGGCCTCCCGAGGCCCGACCTGCTGCAGCTGCCGGAGCACAGTTGGCCTTTGTGGAAACCAGAAAATGAGGGAGTCAGAGGAGCCGGGGATCAGGGATCAGAGCCAGTTCCTGGCTAGATGCGGAGTGGGACCCCGTGATGTCCGCAGGGACTGAGGCTCACGGACGATAGGGCTGAGGGATGGACTCGGGAGCTTCTCAGGAGTTACTTAAACAGGTCCTCCTCTCCATCTGGCTTTGTCACTACAGGGATGTGATCACTGCCACGAAGCAGGCCAGGTTAACTCCCAGAATGCCATGCCTGCCACTGAGTTTTCTCTGAATACAGCAGATGACCTCAGGTCCTTCCCTCCCCTGGAATAGGCTCTGCAAACTGCCCTCTGGGAAGGCTGGGCTCTGAGTCCAGTAACGAGCAGGCAGCAGG
>NW_006288615.1:4747849-4767806 GCF_000327345.1 Myotis davidii
AAAGAAGAAGGGACTGGGAGGAGCAGGGCCATGGGAGGAAGGACAAGACAAATGTCGTCCTGCACGGGGACCTCTGCACACACACTCTAACATTTAAAGGGACTTTTTTCCAGAGAAGAATGGACAGTCCTTCAGTGCCCTTGAGTGGACAGGGAGTGCCGTGACTTGCAGGTCCTGGAATTTGCAGAGGTGCCTGGAGTGTGGAAATGTACCTGGTCGGTCTTGAGGGAGTAGCAGCTCCCTCGACCTTGTAACAAAGCCTAATGACCGCGGCTGGGTCCCCGAGACACTGCATCACCTCCACTGCCTTGACCGTCCCCAGGCATCTGCCAAGTCTCCTGTCCTCTTACATGTGCCTCCTGGGCCAGAAAGTCAAGAGATGGCTCTGTCACTACCGGGGACTAATTCCTTAGCTAACGACCTTTTACAAGAGAAATAGCTCAAGCTTCACTCTGCTACACTGTTTCCTGAATTCTTTGGTGAAGTAGCTGGGTCATTTCTTCAAAGACAAGCAGCTGAGAGGCAGAAATGGAAGTGGGGAAGGAAGAACAGGGACATCCCTGACGCCCACTACGTACGGGGAAGCTAGATACAGTCTCTCACTGACGTTTCACAGAACCTTTGTAGGTGGGTGTTATGAGTTATTGAAAATGAAATTCAAAGAACTTGAATGACTTTTCAAGTAACTTAAAAATAATAGTGGGGGGAATCTCAACCCCAGGGTCTTCCAAAATACCGGGGCCACTCGACTGCTGCCCTGATGGTTCTAATGGGCTGTCACATTGGCCTGGGCCACATGACAAAGGCCCATTAGAGAGCTGTGAGTGAAGAACTACTGATCTCCAGTAATGTGTCTGGTGACTGATGGCAGCCACTCTTGGGTACAATTCAATAGTAATGAGCTAATAACGAAGGTTCATCTCAGTGGCTGCCATCGTGTGGCAAGATCCATTGTGGTGACAGGATTTGTGTTGGGGATGGCATGTCCTGACCATGTCACATTAACCAGCTGGCTCTGCTCAGCCCTACCTGTCTCATCCGTCATCTTGCTTTCACAATATCGAGGTTGCAAGGCACAGAAAGACTGAACCTAATTAGCTCTGCTGTTGGCTTTGGTAGAGGAGGGTCTGTTTTAGCAAAGTAAAAGGTGACCAACAACAGAGATTGTTTAAACTTTCTGCAACCCAAGGGGGATAAACTCACTGTCACTGATAAGGTAGAGAAAACTGTCAACAGCGTCTAACTCAAGTGAAGACCACAGATCAACTCTCATCCAGGTACAGTCAAAATGTACATTAGTCACTCTTGGTTCTGAACCAATGCAACGTTCTCTTTAAGTACTAGAAGCCCAGCTTGCGAAATTGCGTGAGACCCAGACCCACTGTGCTGGCGGGACCCCAGACCCGCCCTGAGCAAGCTGCGGGCCCTGCCTCCACCACACCAGCCCTGGCAGCCCTGTACAAGCCCCATCTCGGTGCACGAGCTATGAGTCCCGGCCCCCTCGAGAGGTGCTCCATGCACCTCCTGGTGACCGGTTGTTTGGTCGTTCTGCCATGGTCATTATGGCGTCATGGCAGGCCTTTTATGATATAGATTTACAAAGTTTTTTCAGTGACTCTCATTGTTACATGGATTTTTCAATTTTATTTAACAAACACATCCGTACCAGATACTATTCTAAGTGATTTACAAATATTAACACAAGAGTCCTCATGATGAAACTATAAGGCAGATACTTCTGTTATTTATATATTTTAGGTAAGGAAACATGGGCAAGGAACCATTCAAGCTCACCAGCAATTAAGTGGTGTTGCCAAGATCCAAACTCAGGGTCCACTCTGCTATGCCTAAAATAAAAATGTTTTAAAGAAGAAAACAGAACAAGTTCCTATTTCTTAAGTAAATTGCAGAGAACCATTCCTTAATTATTTCCTACAACCTCATTCCCATATCTTTCTTTCTTTTCTCTGCAACCCACACCCCTTAAGCATGTAACTGCCCTCAGGGCTAACAGTCACCAAGTCCTCCTCTTTGATTCTGAGAAATATTCCTTAGCGTATTAATAAACATGCCTCCTTTTAGATTAAACAATTACTCATAGCACATAGAACGAAATGGACCTGTTTGATCTTTAGTGAATAGTATCTGATAGATGAAACCAACTTGCTGCAAGATTGGGCTGTAATAAATTGGAAGGCAGACTCATTTTTTATTTGAGACCTCTGATCAGTACTGAGTACATTAAATGCATTCCTTTAGGGGAGAGATATGATATAAAAAAAATTCTGTTTTCAAGTCTGATGCACTGGTATTTATCAGAATGCAAGTGAGGAAGATTCTCTTTGTTAGGAGAGTTTCTCCTGAGTTATTAATACCCTTTTATTACACTATATTTCACATCTGAAGCCTAGATTATACATTCTGTTACCATTACATTCATTTATTCCCCACCCCACCCCATCTGTAAGCATTCTCCCTCCCCAGCTTACCCTTAATTTCTTCAGTAAAGAAATTGCCATTTTCTGAAAGCTCCTTCTTCATGGATCCCTATCTTTCTGCTATACTCCCAGCAAAATGCCACACCCGGGTCTATATCCATATTGTGACAACTTAGTTCTTTTATTTTAATTCTTGAAGTTACCAGGCTCAGGCCTCCCCAGTTCATGGTCTTCCAGCCTCAGCTGGGCCTGAGTGCTCGTCTCAATTCTTTCACTTGTTCTTGGTCATCTACTGTGGTGGGCAGAATAATAGCTCTGAAAGATGTCCATGTCCTAAACCCCAAAGCCACGAATATGCTACTTTACATGGTGAAGGGGACTTCGCAGGTATGATTGGGTTGAGGAACTAGAGATGGGAGATTATCCTGGCTTGTTCTGTGGGTCAGTGCAATTGCATGGGTCCTTATAAGTGGGAGGCAGGAGGATGAGTCAGAGAAGGAGATGTAATAGTGAAAGCAGGAGAGAGAGAGAGAGAGAGAGAGAGAGAGATTGAGAGATGCTACACTGCTGGCTTTGAAGATGGAGGATGGGACCATGAGCCAAGGAATGTGGGCAGCTCTAGAAGCTGGAAAGGTCTAGAAAACATATTCTCCCCTAGAATCTTCAGAAAGAACACAACCCTGCTGACATCTTGATTTTCTAGTCCAGTAGAGCACATTTAGAATTTTTTTAAATCTCTAGAACTGTAAGAGAATAATTTGGGTTATTTAACTCACTAAATTAATGGTAATTTGTTATAGCAGCAGTAGGAAATTAATACAGTTACTTATCCCTTTCCCCCCAGAAAATGCACCAAAACATCACTTGTCTCCTTACCAGTTCTAGAGCCTCACACATCTCTCAGTAGACCACTCCACCTATTATTTCATAAGAAAAAATAAGCCATGTATTTCTTTATCAGTTAGTCAAAGATGCCTTCAACACTCACCTCATGTACACATAGGCAAACCTGTTCCTTGCCCTGTCTCTTGTAAAGAACCATACTTTGCTTTCATCGATCACTCTCTGTAGTTTGTTTCTCTGTTTTCAATTGTATCAGTTCTGCTCTTACCTTTACTACTCTCTTTCTTTCTGCTTGTGTTTGGGATTTATTTAACCTTTTTTTTCTAATTATTTACATTTCTTAAAGTGAAAACATAGAATATTGGTTTGAGGTTTTTTTTTTCTTTTCAATATCAGCACTTTAAAGCTATTAATTTTCCTCTAAGCACTGCTTTAGCTGCATCTCATAAATCCTGATATTTTTGCTTTCATTTTCATTCTATTCAAAATATTTTCTAATACTTCTTGAGGCTTCCTTTTTGACACATTGTTATTTAGATGCCCTTTGTTTAATTTACAAATATTTAAGGTCTTCCCAATATTATCTGTTATTAATTTCTAGTTTAATTCCATTATGATCAAAGAAACCCTTTCTTTTCAGGCTGTTTTTTTCTCTTTGTCAATAAATGTTCTCATGCCTTACCCATTCTTTAAAAGAGACCCATCCTTTGATACTACTTTGTCATAGCTATTATTCTCCAACTCACTTTTATACCTATCTCCCCTTCTTCCCTCCCATTCACTTCACATTTGAGCCATCCAGTGTTCCTTTGGTTTCTTTCTACTTTCTCAAATCTGTGCTTCTGGATTCTGATTTGTTTCATAAGCCCTTGTAGCCTTTTAATAATCATTCTTTTTGTTTAAAATATTTTGTTTGCTTCTAACCAAAAATCCTGACTGATGTAGTTTAAAAGCACCAGAAATGTGTCCCTCTGCCACACATGTCATAAATCCTCTCAGAGTTTCAGCTTCTCACCATAGCAACCACATCCTGTGATACGTAGCACCAGACATAGAGGCATGTTGTTAACTGCAGCTAAGTAAGGAGAGCATTTCAAGAAGGAGGAGGTAATGATTTGTTACAAAAGACCCCGGGAAATTCACACAGAATCAGAGCAGGTTTGATGCAGGTGGGCTGGTAGACTAGTAATGAGAAGATGAGGTTGCTTTCTTGTGATGAAATAAGACCAAACCTCTGTACTTCCTCTATGTCAGCTAGGAGAAAGGTAAAGGTGAAATAGCCTAGGACAGAGAAAAGAGATTAGTGTCCTGCTCAACTGAAAAAGAAAGACAGGACGATAAGGGTGCCTCCTGTGGGCAAAATGGGAAGTTACAGGCAAACCAGGTTTAGCCAACACCCTCCTTCCTCCCACAGGTGAATGAGCAGCCCAGAAAAAGGCCTGAGTTATGAATGCCACAATCACCCTCAATACTGACCACTTGCTTCCCTGTGAGATCCCCACCCCCCTTGAGCCCTGAAAGCCAGCCTCTTCTTATTCTCTTCTCCCCTCTGACCATTTCGTCTTTGACACTGTCCCCCAACAGCATTGCCCCTAAACTCTGACTTTAGTCTTTGTAGTCACTGTTTATCAACCATAGGAGGGAATCTCAGAGCCCCCTGCCTCTACTTCTCCCCGAGGGAGAGGGTGAATAATTAAAACAGCTAATTTGCATTGGTCCACCTGAAGAACACCAATGGCCCCACGGAGTGAAGTTTTCCAAGGGGGTCCAAGCCAAAAACACAAGGGTGTGTCTCTCCTTTCTTCCCCCAAAGGGCTTAAGGGGAGCAGGGAAGCCAGGACAGCCTCTGGCACCCCCACGCCCCACCTGTCTCTGCTTCCATAAGGCTTGGCCAGGTAAGACTCTGAGAATGTCTTCCCAGGCACCTTTTCTGAGTAAATTTCTTGAGGATGTTCTATGTCAAAACAAGTGAGAAACCTGAGAAAATAAGATAGATTTTACCCCACAGTGCAGTAAAAGAAAGGCCAAGGTCACAACGAAAGAGAAAGAGGTGCCGCTTGGGCAGCTGGGAGCGGAGCTGAAGGGCCTCCAGGAGCCAAGGCTGGAGCAGGGCTGTCTTCATGCAGCCCACGCAGCTCCCGGAGCAGCCCACACACGGTCCCATTCACACGCTGCCAACGGCTCTTCCACTCACTCTTGCACCCACTTCTGCAGGAGCACTACATTGTAATAATCCTTTAAATTTAAAACAATTTTTGAATTACTTAGATTTGAACATGTTTGGCTTTGACCTGGAAATTTGGGTTTTTGGTTCCTCTTGAAATATTGAAATACAGCGGGGCCTTGACTTACGAGTGTCCTGACTAACGAGTTTTTTGAGATACCAGCTGTCTCAGGTCGATTTTTTGCATTGAGTTGACAGAGTAATTTGAGTTAAGGAGCTCCTTAATGAGCTCGGTCTTGGAACGAGTTAAACTCGTACGTCAAGACCCCACTGTATCTGACAAAATTGGGCCCCAATTTCACATGGCAAAGATGGGCAGGAGCTCAGTAGTCACACTGCTCCTGAGCCAGGACGTGGCCCTGTCTTCCCTCCACGCACTGCCCATCCCCACAGTCCTCCTGAGGCTGCCCTTTGTCCTCAGACTCACTGGTTGGTTTTCTTAGATGCCCAGCTTCTCTGCAGGCATCTGAGTTTGCAATCCCATAAAGCCTCGCCCAGTGATTTCTGACCATCGGACCAGCCCTGGGCCATGGCCAGCATCAGTGAGAGAAAGTTCCCGGAACCTCCGCACTGCCCACAGCTGACCCCCTGGGCCATTTTATCTTTCCTGAAGACTGACACAACCCCTCCTCCCCTGCCCTGGTCCCCGTGCCTCCTGGCCTGTGCCACCTCCTGGGGAGGCTCTTACTCATCCCTGACCCCCTTTGGTACCACAGCAGGGCCTGACCAGCTCCCCCTGCAGGGTGCAGTCACCCTGAGATCACAAGTGCCCCAGCCACTCTGTGCTCTGCATGCTGGGCCCTTCCGCTGGCCAGGCTGTGCCCTGGCCCCAGAGCCAGGCTGGGGCAGCGGTCAGTCCACTCGGCACTCCTGCGGCAGGACTGACCCACCTCCACTGTCACTTCTCAGGCTCGCATCGTCCAGGTGTTGTACAGCCTTGTCACATGTGTCCTGCTCCCAAGGGGGCCTCCGAGCCTGCAAAGCCAGGCACGCGGAGCAGCCACCCTCCGAAGCCCCAGCTTTGAAGTAACCTGATTCAAACCGTCAGCCCTGTCACATGCTCTCCCACTCATGGGCATTTTTGTCTAATCTAATTATTTCATTATGTCACTTGCTATGGGCAAGCCAGCTTTCCAATGAATGCTGTTGCTTATAAAGCACCTCATTATCTACCACGCAACTCAGCTGCCTGGTTCCCACGGGCCATCTGTGTGTGTGTGTGTGTGTGTGTGTGTGTGTGTGTGTGTGTGTGAGAGAGAGAGAGAGAGAGAGAGAGAGAGAGAGAGAGAGAGACGTGTAGCCCTGCCCTACTTCCACCCTTGGTGCCCAGGGAGGCAATGCTTTGTGCCCGTGTTTCACAGCCTCCAGCCCACGGTTGCTGCTCTCAAGAACCCTGGCAGGGGTCTGTTTGGCGGAGGCTGTGGGTGAAACACTCCAAAAGCAGAGGTGCACAGAGAGTTGGATCCAGAGCTCAGGACTCACTCCTCATGTGCCTCCGGGTCCAACCAGGGGCTGGGTTTCAATGAGCCCACTGTAAAGCTTCATGGTACATTCTGCCCCAGCCTTCCTGTGACTGAGAATAAGCCTGTTGAGGTGTGAAGAAGATTAAATTAAGAAACAGGACATAAAGTTGGGATCTAATAAGAAGGAAGGACCCACCAGAGACTTCAAAGGTGAGTGACAGGTGCATGTGACCTGCAGGAGGCGAGGCCAGAGCACCGTTTCCGTGACGACCCTCTCTCCCAACCCTTCTGTTTATTCACATGGTATCCGGATACAAACCATGAATGCAGGGTACAAACCATGAAAACAAAACCCTGGGCTGCCTTTGAAATGAGATTTAAAAAGGAGAGAATTTCCTTCTCCTCCCACCCTCAGCAGTGGGTGGGGAGGGGGCAGTGACTCCCGGGGAAGCCTGGCATCCTCTCTCCCTATGCCATGAGCTTTCCCAAGATCGATTACCCGATTTGCAGATGCTTTCGTTAATAAGAGAGCCTGAAATGTCCCCTTCTGATTGTCTCTTTCCTGCCAGGAGCACAGAACATCCAGTTGTCCACACACCCTGAATGCCAAAGCCTCACCAGGCAGACAGCAGAAATCCAATCACACCAACACCAAAAGGCTGCCAGCAGGCCCCTGCTTCCCCTGCCAGCCTCTGACCCAGGACGCAAGGCCTTCCAAACTCCTCCACTTGCTTCTGAGAGCCTCAGGGGTCCCTCGTGTGTTCAGGAGGCTGTACCCCATTCCAGGGGTCCTCCTGCCAGCATCTGGGTACAGGACTGGTGCCCTGTGTGAGAACTGGCCATTTCCACCAACGTGAGCCTCCCCTGGTGGGCCGATGGGTGGCAGGGATTTGGTGAGACCTGCATCGTTCGTGGTCTGTAAGGTCCCCCACCTCTGACTTTTCATGGTTGTTACTCCCCAATGAAGCTTCTGTGCTTAGCACTCCATTTCAGACCCCGCGGATGGTACCCGACCCCAGACAGTCTGACTGCCCTGACGTGTTATCTGCTGGTAAAGATAAGACAACAAGACGAAAATGGAGTCCCTTATGCTAAGCATCACTTCACCAAATTGAGACTTAATTTAATTTTCCTTTCGACTCTCCCAGAAATGGAATCTTAAACTAGTCAGAAATCGTTCGATCAGCCCTAGTGAGGTCATCTGCCGGATGGACCCCTGCCATTCCCCGGATAGATCCCTGCTGTCCCCTAAAGGAACATGACCTTGTGACCTGCAATAGCCAACCTGCTTCTTTGCCAGCATAACTTCCTTGTCCCCACTCCCCTCTGCTCCAAAAGTCTTTCATTTCGTACAGCTCCTTGGAGCTCCTTTCTGTCTGCTACGTGGGATGCTGCCCGCTTCGAATTGATTTTTGCTCAAGTAAACTCAAACTTTTTAATAGACCTTAGGTCACCTTTTGCACTGCAAATAGGCAAGCAGGTTGCAGGAAGATTCACCATCCACTAGGACTTCCTCTGTTGCTCAGTTATCAGAGATCTGGGTTGTTGCAGAAGCTCGGGGTGTGAGGCATGTGCTGTGTATCATAAGCCCTTTAAAAATACTTATAATTGATCAAAATTGATATCCTTATTTTTTGGGTTATACAAAGAGTGTTTCTGGAGTGATGGGTTACCAAGTGGTCACCATGGTTGTGGCAGGAGAAACAGGTGCGGAGGGCAGGTGGGGGCGTCTGTCATCAACTCTGGATTCAGGGTGAAGCCTCCGTCTGGGGGCCCCTCACAGCACAGCCTTTTCCAGGCCCTGAGGGGAGGACGGAGGCCCAAGCTCATGCAAACATATTGCTTTTGTGAGATTTGCCCAAGTAGGACTTTTGTTGTTCTTTTTCTTAAAGAGGGACCCTCGAATTGCATAAACTTGTAGCCCCCTAAAACTTAGATCAGCTCTTATTTTTCACTAATAGCCTTTTATACATTTAAAATGTGACCTCATACACATATTACAGTGTTATTTTGCTTCATTGCCTGTTATAACCCAGTGTGAACAGGAAAAGACAAAGAAAGGTGAGAAAAATAACATGTGCTAGAGAAAGATCATAACGGAGAAAATGGGGGAATACTGGCAATAGAAAAGGGAAGTCTTTACAAATAAAAAAATGAAATGGGCCATCGAAATAGTGGGGTCTGCTATAGGGAGAAGGAGGGGTTGCTTTTCTAGGGCACATCACATAGATTACCCAGAATGCAGCAGTGAATCCTGCAGTCATGGACACCTCCCATGCCTCATTGAGCGCCCATTTCACATCTCGAGGGGACTTTGGCCAACAGATATGGAAGGACAGGACCTGAAACGCTGGGCAGCAGAGCTGCCCGAGATGCCAGGCTGAGCTTGAGCCTGGAAAACAGACCCTCCTCCTGCCGAGTGCTACCCACAGACTCTGCTGTGCATGCCTCCGGGGTCCCAGGCAACCCCCAAGCCCAGCAGATGTCTGGGGCGATTGACGGGGACATAATTACCCCATCAATTTCTCTTTACCAAGCCCTTCTAAAGTGGTTTTGCAAAAACAAGAAACATTAGAGCTTTTCAATAAAAATGCTGTCTTGTGATTCTCATGCAAGTCAGGGTGGGGAGGCAGGCCCCACGGGAAGTCCCATTTTCCCCAGCGGTGCAAACATCAGAGGGTGTTCTGGTCCCAGCTGCACCCGCAACCAAGCCCTGGGCTCCTCACATGAGCCCCCCTGGTCTTGGCTTCCCATCCTTGAGAAGGAACAGTAACATTCTTGACCAGTTCGAATGAAGTACTACTGCCTGGAGAGCTGGCAAACCACACAGCACCATGCAAGCATGGAGTTGTTTTCATTAACGCCTTTGTGTTTGATGTGCGAATGGTGGCTGTCACTTAACCCAGAATTAATTATGCTGGAGTCAGGCGATGAGAGCGATGTTGTCCAGATAAATCCTTTCTAAGAAGATGGTCATTTTTTTCATCAAGTCAGCTGCTTGTCGGCTAAGACACAGTTTTTGTGCACGCAACCATTCATCTTCCTCATCTCTCAAACCCGCTGACTTGATCAGGTGGCACCTCACCTGCCCATATTTCACATCTTCATCTTTCTTCATCATTCAGTCTGCTTGCTAGGTTCATTGTTCCGTACAACACATCGCACATGCCCTCCAACAGGCCCCTTGCTAGACCTGAGCCTCTTGGGGACATCATCCCAGCAGATGTGGGTGGTGACGTGGGAGATGGGACTGGGAAGAAGGGCGTGATGGGTGAGCACAACCTGGTCCCATTAGTATCTTCTCATCTGTCTTTTCCAAATGCTTTGAGGTGACCACACTTTGATGAGGTTGTTGAAAATGAATTGGAAAACAGAGAAACATCATTCAAAATAAATAGATGACTTACAAGGAAAAACTTATTCCAGGACTAATCTAATTGTTGCCAATTCAAATAACTGATCCAAAGACATGTGAACTAGTCTAGAGTCACGGGGAATAGAAAATGCACGGCTCAAGGGGAAGGCTAAAGCAGATATGACAATAAACTGGACTTGAAAAGATGGCCGGCAAATGGTCATCTTTTAACCAGTTGAGACCAAGTCCTTCTTTAGGATCAATGTACTGACAGTTTCATTTTGTAGGATTAGCAGAGACTTCTAAGTTGGTTACATGTTAAAACACTTGGAACACATTTTAAAAGTCAGGGATTGTGTTTACTGTACAATGTTTCACTAAGAACAACAGAACAACAGGTGCTTATCAGGCTGAAACAATAGATCCAGCCATCACTATCAACACTGCTGTGACATTTTTGGAAGTGCCTACTGCTAGAAGCACAGTCCCCACTGCTATGGAAGAACGGCTCAAGGGGAAGGCTAAAGCAGATATGACAATAAACTGGACTTGAAAAGATGGCCGGCAAATGGTCATCTTTTAACCAGTTGAGACCAAGTCCTTCTGACATTTTCATTTTGTAGGATTAGCAGAGTCTTCTAAGTTGGTTGCATGTTAGAACACTTGGAACACATTTTAAAAGTCAGGGATTGTTTACTGTACAATGTTTCACTAAGAACAACAGAACAACAGGTGCTTATCAGGCTGAAACAATAGATCCAGCCATCACTACCGACACTGCTATGACATTTTTGGAAGTGCCTACTTCTAGAAGCACAGTCCCCACTACTATGGAAGATCAAGCGAGGTGCCACCCTTTGTGCAGCACGTGAAAAACCCAACCAGAAAAGAATCACTGAGTTTCAAATCTGGAAGAGTATTGCTTCTCTGGTCTACCCACTCGAAGAATGTGAATCCCAAATTAATTAAGTGTTATCTCTTGCTGGTTAGGACCCCATCAACACTGCTGTGACATTTTTGGAAGTGCCTACTGCTAGAAGCACAGTCCCCACTGCTATGGAAGATCAAGCGAGGTGCCACCCTTTTTGCAGCATGTGAAAAACCCAACAAGAAAAGACTCGCTAAGGCTCAAATCTGGAAGAGCATTGCCTCTATGGTCTGCCCACTCTAGGAATTTGAATCCCAAATTAAGTGTTATCTCTTGCTGGTTAGGACCCCTCACCCATATCCAAGACCTGGGTTCAAGTCCCAGCTCTGCTACACCCCAGCCCCGAGGGTTAATTATTTAACTGGTGATTTTTTTTTTTCCTTGAAGCTTTCATTTTCTCAACTAAACAGGAAAGAATGGATCCTGGCTTTAGTGTTGTCCTAGATCAGGGGTGGGCAACCCCTGGCACGCGTGCCAACATGGCACGCCAGTAACTTCTTCTGGCACGCGAAACCCTCTCTTATAATCTTCCATTTACAATTGTGAATCTTTGTTCTCAGTGATGAATTTTGTTAAGTCTCATAATAGGAACAGCCTGACGGATGAAAGTAGTAGCTCGTGCATATCTCTGACGGTCACAAAATATGAACCTGATGTAAAATCTCCATATACATTTAAAAATAAATGTATTTTTCATCATCATATACTGTGTGTTGGTCGCTCGAATGAATTTTATTATTTCTTCAAGGTTCTTCACATACGTACACCTTAAGAGATATCAAGTAGGCGTAACATGTTCTCAAAAAATTAGGGTTGGCACGCAGAAGAATTCTGAGTCAGAGATTTTGCTGGTTTTGGCACGCACTCCCAAAAGGTTGCCCACCCCTGGCCTAGAGCCATTGTGATATCCTGTGTTTAGCCCAGTGGCCTCAGTAAGGGCTCAATAAAAATAAATATTATTATACAAGATGGATATTGGTATTAATCTATACTCTCCAAAGTTCTCCTAACTCAGAATGCTGTCCAGAGAGCAGAGAGCACTGGTATGACATGCAGGATACACATTAAGCTTCTAAGTATGACCATGTCCACGACAAAGGACCAACTCTTAGCGGAAGGAATGCCCTGCTCATTCCCTTGGACAAATTCTCTCCCTAGTGTCTCCCTTCACCTCTGCTGAGGACATGAGATCCTTCTGGACTCCAGCTCTGTACATCTTGGCACCAAGAATTCAGTATAAACTGCAGTCCCTTGCAAGTCTTGTTTCTCTCTCTCTCTCTCTCTCTCTCTCTCTCTCTCTCTTCCTCTCTCTTTCTCAGCTGTTTGCAGTTCATAATTTCAGTGCAATCTCTATGTATTCATCACAAATATTTATATTTCCACAGCTTTGGAGTGTGTAGGTTGAATCACAGACCTACGCAGCAGTGGAACCTGTGGAAACTCACTCCTGTCCCGTGGGCGCTCAGGGAAGAGGAGCTGTCCCGTTTGGGGGAGTAGATCCAATGCCTCCTGAATCTCTGATGTGGAAGAGAGGTCGTTCGATGAATCGTTCCCTGAGTGTTTGTGTCTTTGTGAGCTTGTTTGCTTTTTGCTTTAATGGGAAGAGGGTTTCCAGATTAGATGCGGGGTTCCTTACCTGCACGGAGGTCCCTTCCTGCGTGTCTCTTCATCCCACACCCACCACACTTCCCACGGCAACGGCAGCCTGAGGGCTTGCTTTAAAGAGTTAATACTTATTTTAAAAGTGTTGTGCTGATGGCTGGACAAAGATCTCTCTCTCTCTCTCTCTCTCTCTCGCACACACACAGAGAGAGAGAGAGAGAGAGAGAGAGAGAGAGAGCTAAGTATTAAGGGGAGAGTTTGGGACTATCTCAGGTCTGTGCGATTGGATGTTTACCGTTTATGCGTTGGCTTACTATATTTGCACAGTTCTGTGCTGTGCGCATTTCTAAGGCATGGAATTCTGTTCCCTCCCATGCTTTCCAAAGCACTCTTTAAAAAAACACACAAAAAAACAAAAACATGGAATTGAGGCTGGGAGACAGTCACTCTTCGGGAACATTACCTACCTCTGCAGAGACAGATTTATTTTCCTATTATTGAAATTAATGTCAATATCTCCAGCACAAGCTCAGGTCTTGATATTCTCTCTCAGGCAAAACAGAGGCAAAGAGCCAAGGCATAAAAGCAAACCAGGGCAAAAAGCTCAGGTCTGCAACAGCAGCGTCAGTAATGGTTCTGAGGTCAGCCCCAATGGGAGAGACCCTGCTCGTCAGCTCTCCAAGCAGAAGCCGGACAGGGTCTTGGTTAGCCTCCACAACCAGGATGCTCCCTGCTCTGGGGCTCCGGGGACACTTGACAGAGAAGCCCCAGTGCTAATGGTCCCCCTGCTCCCGGTTTTGCATATGAGCCTGGAGGGCGGGGATCTTCCTCCCTATTAACAGCCCGGTGGTTATTTACTGGTGTTTTGTTCACGCTATTGTCAGCTCTGTTATAAATTCTGCCGAGAGTCTCAGGCTCAGAGGAGCCTCTCTGCATCTTGCCACCGCTGCACTATTAAGGGGAGAGTTTGGGACTATCTCAGGTCTGTGCGATTGGATGTTTACTGTTTATGCGTTGGCTTACTATATTTGCACAGTTCTGTGCTGTGCGCATTTCTAAGGCATGGAATTCTGTTCCCTCCCATGCTTTCCAAAGCACTCTTTAAAAAAACACACAAAAAAACAAAAACATGGAATTGAGGCTGGGAGACAGTCACTCTTCGGGAACATTACCTACCTCTGCAGAGACAGATTTATTTTCCTATTATTGAAATTAATGTCAATATCTCCAGCACAAGCTCAGGTCTTGATATTCTCTCTCAGGCAAAACAGAGGCAAAGAGCCAAGGCATAAAAGCAAACCAGGGCAAAAAGCTCAGGTCTGCAACAGCAGCGTCAGTAATGGTTCTGAGGTCAGCCCCAATGGGAGAGACCCTGCTCGTCAGCTCTCCAAGCAGAAGCCGGACAGGGTCTTGGTTAGCCTCCACAACCAGGATGCTCCCTGCTCTGGGGCTCCGGGGACACTTGACAGAGAAGCCCCAGTGCTAATGGTCCCCCTGCTCCCGGTTTTGCATATGAGCCTGGAGGGCGGGGATCTTCCTCCCTATTAACAGCCCGGTGGTTATTTACTGGTGTTTTGTTCACGCTATTGTCAGCTCTGTTATAAATTCTGCCGAGAGTCTCAGGCTCAGAGGAGCCTCTCTGCATCTTGCCACCGCTGCACAAATGTCTGTGGGCCTACTTTCAATACACAAAGAGTGACAGCCGGGGGCCAGGGCGGAAAGACGGTGCACAGTGAGAAAATGATCTCTTGTAGCTCTTTCTTCTCTACCTGAATGCTCCTCCTGTTTCTCCTACATGATCAGATTTTTTAATTTTTCTCTGGGTCCTTGAAGATAATTTGAATAAATTTATTCCTACAAAAATATGAGACACACTGTGGTAATCTGCCCAGGGGTACATGAATTTTTGCATCTGGAGTTAAGGGGTAAATTGTAAGTTGTGGTTTTAACATGTATTGGTTTCAGTGTGTGTGTGTGTGTGTGTGTGTGCGCGCGCGCGCGTGTGTGTGTTAGTTCTATGAAATCAGGCCCAGGGTATTCCAAATCCCATTCCCAAAGCTCTGTCACCAAGACAGCCAGTTCAGAGACTGTTCTGACATTTGTAAGTAGCAGAGGTTCCCATACATCAGACTCTAACTGACGTTCCCAACCATTTCATGGTTGATTACTGAAATTCTGTCTTACTGAACATGGTTTAAATAAGGTAGATTTATAAACGGTTTCAATACACAAAGATTTTCAATTTAATGAAACTGCAACAGATTTTTTAAAATATATTTCTTTATTGATTTCAGAGAGGAAAGAAGAGGGAGAGAGAGATAGAAACATCACTGATGAGAGAATCATTGATCGGCTGCCTCCTGCCCCCCCCATTGGGGATCAAGCCCACAACCCAGGCATGTGCCCTTGCTTGGAATCGAGCCTGAGAACCTTCAGTCTGCAGGCCGACGCTCTATCCACTGAGCAAAACTGGCCAGGGCTGCAATGGATTTTTTAAAGACTCCTCAAAACACGTAATAATTCTCTCCACTGCCCATTGAGAAAATTCATTCATTTTATTCAAAATAAAACAAGACCTACCTATTCTGAACACGTACTCCATGTCACAACCTGATCGGTTTATGCAAATGTGGTCCCTGTGTCCATGTCCTTTGTCTGTGGCTATGTGACCTGGCAGATCCTCCCTCCAAAGGGGGATCTATCCTGCCTCCAAATCTGAGCTGGCCTTCTGACCCACTTTGGTCAACAGAATGTGTCAAAGGAGCCACCGTGCCAGTTCCCAGGGCCTGTGAGAACCCCTCTCTCTCGAGACCCCACCAGCATGATGGAGGAGAGGGGCCACCCTCACTGTTCAGGAGCAGCCACAGTAACAGCGTCAGCCCAGCTCCAGCCCCGGGCAGCCGGCGGGTTTTGCCGAACGTGGTGTATCTGAGAAGGACCGTCGTTTGCCTGTATCCCAAGCGAGACCTCAAGGATTAGCACAGCCTGGCGGGAGTCAAATCTCGTCATCAAGATTCATGTTCAGGGGAAATATCTATCTCATGGCACGATGTTTTTGCTTTTCTCCCCAGCTCTTGTGACTTCTGAGAAATGGGACAGTTCCGTGACTTGTGGCAGCTGTGAAGCCACCTTCTGCACCCAGGAATGATGAATAAGAGGTCCACAGAGGAGCTGGTGTATATTTGACTAAAGGCTCCATGTTCCTAAGCAACCAGGAGAACAGGCTGATAAAATAGTCCTCTCTCAGCCGAGGCAACACCTTGAGCTGAGAGGTGGCAACACTGTCCATATCAACACAGCGCACAGAAACTGGCCTCGCCCAATACTCACAGACAAGCTCCTCTCAAAGCCACAAAGCCAGCTAGGCATGTTTCCAACATGTCATTGAATTAAAAGGGAGAGTCAAACACATTATATGTTTGCAAAACTTGTGCTAAACGGGAACAGATTGAAGGTCTTAAAACTTGAGTTCATAGCAGATCATCTCTGATGTAGGGTGCGTGGCGACACACGTCAACAACAGAAAGCGTGTGGGGCTTACGCAGCAGCGAGGGTTTCCTTCTCGCTGAAGGTTTGCTGTCCCCCGTGGGGAGTCCCCCTGTACCTGGATTTGGCCATTTCTTCTCCTTTCACAGTCACTGTGGGCAATGGAGGATGAAATTAGAAAACGGTTTTGGGGTCGATTTCGCCTCACACTGAGGGGTACTGCACCCTCTGAAAGCCTGGAGCCCGTCAGAGTCTGCCACCGCCAGCTCGGCCCTTCACAAATGTCACAGGCAGGGAAATATGCCGCTTATGCAAATGTCGGGATGGATGGAGTCTCAGCTGCCCAGCCCTCACTGCTTGAGAAAGGTCTGACTAACGTAATGAGAGGATTCTGGCCGGCTTATCCCTTCTGGAGCCAAAACAGGTTGGCAGGCTGGCACTCCGGATAAAACGCAGTTCCGTTCCAGAAATTCCCAGGCTCCGGACGTGCACACAGTAAGCTTGCTGTTTGGCTGTAACGAGTCAAGCATTTATGTCTGTGGACGTCAAAGGTGTGTTCCAGTCTCAACCTAGATTGACTGCAGTCATTGTCTACGGCTTCCATACAAACCACCCCAGACTCCACGGCTAAGACAGCATAATGTGCTTATTATCTTCTGGTCTGTAGGTTAGAGGCCCCGCACTGGCCCCCCCGAGGCTGCCTGCCTTTCTGGGGCCTCTCGGGAGAATATGTTCCTCCCGTTTCCAGCCTCTAGGCTAGAGGCTGCCTGTGCTCCTTGGCTCCCGGCCCCCTGGGCCTTGAGAGACAGCCAACAGCACATCGCGCTGTCCTGCTGCCGCGTCACATCTTCCCTGACTCAGACTCCTTGCCTGCCTCCCTCTCCCACTGTTAAGGATCCTTGTGATTTCGTTGGGACCCATCGGAATAATTCACAAAAACTTCCTTATTTTAAGGTCGGCTGATTAGCAACTTAAGTTCCATGCACAAACTTAATTCCTGTTTGCCATGTCATATAAACAGGTCATCTTTGGGGGTCTTTATTTTTCCTACTGCATTAACCAAATTAACCACAAAGGTACCCCACACCCAGAAAATTTTTACACACACACACATACACACACACACACACACACACACACACACGCAAGATTTCAAGCCTAAACCCCAGGACAAGGTAGGAACCAGCACTGACCCAGCACAGGCTCACTGTCTTGCCGTGCCTCAGCCACTGCTCACCCTCTTGCATACCCATGCCTTAATCACATGAGTTGGAGAGGAATCTACCATAGGCTTCAGGAAAGATCTTCCTTACTCTTCAAAACCGACAACCATAAACCGAAAGCAACCTATATATTCAACACAATTCCTATTGAAATACCAATGACATATTTCACAGATCTAAGACAAATATTCCAAAAATTTATAAGGAACCAAAAAATACTCCAAATAGCCTCAGCAATCCTGAGAAGGAAAAACAAAGTCAGAGGCATCACAATGCCTGATATCAAACTATACTACAAGGCCATAGTAATCAAAACAGCATGGTACTGGCATAACAACAGGCATATAGATCAATGGAACAGAACAGAGAGCCCAGAAATCAACCCATGCCAATATGGTCAATTAATATGTAATAAAGGAGGCAAGAGCATACAATGGAGTCAAGATAGCCTCTTCAATAAATGGTGTTGGAAAAATTGGACAGGTACATGCAAAAAGAAAAAAGAAAAGAAACTAGACCACCAACTTACACCATACACAAAAATAAAACGAAAATAGATAAAGGACTTAAATGTAAGAAAAAAAAATATGCGCAATTAACATTTGACAAAGAAGGCAAGAACATACAATGGAGTCAAGATAGTCTCTTTAATAAATGTGCTGGGAAATATGGACAGGTACATGCAAAAAAATGAAATTAGTCCACCAACTTACACCATAGACAAGAATAAACTCAAAATAGATAAAAGCCTTAAATGTAAGTCACAAAACCATAAAAACCCTAGAAGAAAACATAGGTAGTAGAATCTTAGACATCTCTCATAGCAATATTTTTGCTGATATGTCTCCTAGGGCAAGGGAAAGAAAAAGTAAACAAATGGAAATACATCAAAATTAAAAGCTTCTGCACAGTAAAAGAAACCACCAACAAAATGAAAAGGGAACCTACTGTATGGGAGAAAATATTTACCAATGATGTATCTGATAAGGGGTAATCTCCAAAATATATAAAGAATTTATAAAACTCAACAAGAGGAAGACAAATAATCCAATTTAAAAATGGGCAAAGGACCTGACTAGACACTTCTCCAAAGAGGACATATAGATGCCCAAGAGACATATGAAAAAATGCTAAATGCACTAGCCATCAGAGAAATGCAAATTAAAACCACAATGAAATATCACCTCACACCTGTCAGAATGGTTACCATCAACAAACAAGTGCTGGCGAGGATGTGGAGAAAAGGAAACCTCAGTGCACTGCTGGTGGAAGTGCAGACTGGTACAGTCACTGTGGAGAACAGTATGGTGTTTCCTCAAAAATTAAAAATGGGACTGCCTTTGACCCAGCTATCCCACTTCTGGGAATATATCCTAAGAATCCTGAAACACAAATTTGAAAGAATATATGCATCCCTATGTTCATAGCAATATTATTTACAATAGCCAAGACCTGGAAACAGCCCAAGTGCCCATTGATAGATGAGTGGATAAAAAAAGTTGTTGTACTAGGAGACCATAAAAAAGAAGGAAATCTTACCTTTGGCAACAGCATGGATGGATCTGGAAATTATTATGCTAAGTGAAAAATGCCAGTCAGAGAGACAAACATGATATGATCTTACTTATATGTGAAATCTAATGAGCAAAATAAACTGATGAACTAAATAAAAACAGAGGCATGGATACATGGAGCAGATTGACAGATCTCGGGGGAGGGTTGGGAACTGGATGAAAGAAGGTGAAGGGATTAGCCAAAGAGCATAGTATATGCATAACCCATAGATACAGACAACAGTGTGGGTTAGGGGGAAAGAGGGTGGAGGCTGAGAGGAGGTGGGCAAAGGGGGGTGGAAATGGGGTCATTTATAATAATGTCAACAATAAAAATTAAGAAAAAGACAACTAAGAGAAAGAGATGTGTATCCATACAGTGAACTATTATTTGACCGTAAGAAGGAATGATGCATGCTATAACATAAATGACCTTGAAAACATCACACTAAATGAAAGAAGCCAGACACAAAAGGCCACCTACTGCTTAATTCCATTTCTATGAAACATTCTGAAAAAGGATATCCATAGAGACAGAACAGATTAGGGGTTGCCAGGCCTGGAGGCGAGGGGGAATGAGGGGACTGAGTGATGAAAAGGCTCTAGAGCTAAATAGAGGTGATGATGGCACAACATAGTGAATGTTCTACATGCTACTGACTTGTACACTTCAAAATGGTTATATGATGAATTTTAGTGTTATGTGTTATATATATACTAGAAGCCTGTTGCACGAAGATTCACGCAATAGGCCTTCCTTCCCCTGGCTGCTGGCACCGGTTTTCTTCCAGCACCCGGGACCCAGGCCTTTGGTCCAGTCACAACAAGGCTTGGCTTCTCCA
>NW_006288615.1:4767872-4779378 GCF_000327345.1 Myotis davidii
CAGTCTTCACTCTGGCTGGAGCCTGCAGTCTTTGCTCCGTGCCTATGTATGCAAATTAACCACCATCTTTGTTGGGTTGATTTGCATAGTTGCTCTGATTGGCTGGTGGGCATAGCGGAGTGACACCAATTTGCATGTTTCTCTTTTATTAGTGTAGATATACATACTAGAGGCCCAGTGCATGAATTCATGCATGGTGGAGTCTGGCTGGCCTGGCCCAAATCAGGGCAGATTGGGTCGAAGCCTGTCGGGAGGAGGAAATGGCAGGAGGTTGGCCAGCTGGCTGCCCTGATCAGCCTGATCAGGGCCAGGCTGGCTGAGGGGAGGGGCCTTGGGCAATTAGCTGGTGACCCTGTCCTGGATTGGGGTTGGGGCCGATTGGGGGTGGAGCTGGCTGGGGGGAGGGGCTATAGGAAGTTGGCCAACCAGCCCCGCCCCCCTATCCAGCCTGTTTGCTGGCTGCAGTGGGCATCATAACAATCAGTTGTTATGGCATTACTATCACTGGCTTTTTAGATGATAGATAGATAGATAGATAGATAGATAGATAGATAGATAGATAGATAGATGATAGATAGATAGATAGACAGATAGATAGAACTAAGAAGTAGCAGGTGTTGTTTGCGACGACACCAGGCAGCAAAGGACAGCTATGTCAAAGCTGCTCCTGCTGCTGTCCTGTGACCCTGGTGACAGGCTGGGCTCCCACTCAGTGGCTGAGGATGGCCGAGCACAGAGTCACAGAAAGATGGGGACTAGATGTCTGCTGCGCCCCCCCACATCCCTTCTGGCACCTCCCTGCCTCCGGGTCCCTTACGAGGGAAGATCTTTTCAAGGTGCCGTGTAGAAGCAGTATTCCTTGGAATAATCATAATCACCTTTCATGTCTTTCCCAACTATCTGCTGACCTTAGAAAATAGTTTTCCAAAAAAAAACATTCTCCTGAATTCCCAAAGGGCAAGAGACTCTTTCCTGTCTCCTTGAGAGAGCCTCCACCCACACAGCAGAACTAAGGACCAACTCTGGTTTCAGCTCCTTTCCAGATATGATCAAACTCCTTCTGTTGGCGCGAGGGGCGGGGACAGGAACACAGGAGCAGAACCACCGCTGGCTGGTTTGGTTTGTTTGTTGTTTGTTTCCTGTGGCCTCTGGACTTTTTGAGGAGCAGGTTATGAACACATCCTGCAGGAATCACAGAGTAAAGGGCATCCTTTTGGCCCCAAAAGTGTTCCTTGTGGCAGGTTTGACCCCCATAGGGCCTAAGCCCAAGGAAAACTCCCTCTCATCACGGCCCCAGGCTGCTGCTGATGACGCATACTACCTGCCCGCATCTTACACCCATCTGTCCTCCACCCTCCCTCAAGTCACCACCCTGACACAATCAGCTTTATGACATTTGCATTGAGAAATCAAAATTAAGTGTGAAGCCTAGGGGGAGAAACCTCTTAGGTCCCGAGGGAATTCACAGGAAATGGTTGGGGGGCGGGGACGGTGATCTGGAGGGGGTGATAAGAGCCTGCCGGGTGCTGCTCTGGCCGATAAGTCTGCACACAGTGGACTCGGAGGAGGTCCCGGAAAGGCCTGGAACCAGCCGCTCAGGGAAACACACTTTCACAGGGCGCTGAGATTTCTGGCGATTCTTTTTTCCTCTTTATAGTTCACTCTGATTTGCTGAGATGTCCCTCAACATAGGATTATTTTCAAAATTTAAAAAAGTCTTACCTTTTAACATATTTTTAATTCGCACAAAGCAATGCAAAAATAAGTTTGGAAGGGCATTTATAAGTAGAGCAATTTCATATCTTCAAGCATTTTTTAAGCCTTTATAGCACGTTTGAAGACCTTCTGTCAACTGTGGGCCTGCTTTTCTGGCTGTGTGCAAGGTCCTGACGTTATCATCCTCTTCTTGGGGACCGTGATGGGTTTGCCCAGGGAGCTGTGTCCTCAGCTCGCTGCCGAAAGCCTTCCTGAAATGGCTGCAAATCATTCACTTCATCCAAAGTCACGGTTTTCAGCCCGTTCAACCAAACTCAGGGAAACATGCTTTGGAGATTGACACTGAAATGCAGCCGTAAAGGCACTGGCTGGAGAAGGGGCTGTGGCCCTGCACTTTGCAGCCTGCAGATTTCCTGTGGGAACAAATGGCACTGCCCTTCTGGGTGGGCAGGTGCCCCGCTGGGCCATCAGGCCCTCAGTAACCGCTCGAAGGGTGACGTGAGCTCCTCCAGCTCACCTCCATCTGCAGGAAGAAAAGAGAAAGACCCGTTCTCTCCTCCAAGTATTTAAAGTTTTGCTTTAAAACGTGGAAATGTGTAGATTTTCACAGATGTCCAAAGCACCCATATGGACAAAGCACTTTTCACATGAATAGACTAACCAAGTTAATACTGACGATGATAATCATGATAAAGCTTAAGTATAAGATGAACAGCAAGACCAGCCTCTCTGTGTGCATCTGCTCCCAGGATGACCACACCCCAGACCCACTGAATTCGAAACTCAGGGCTAAGCACAAAGGCATCAGAATTTTTAAAATTTCCCAGCTGATTCCAACATTCAACCAAGCTTGAGGTCCACTGTTTCAAGAGCTTCCTGGTGTGTGCCGGCTACAGTGATGATCCATGCCCTCCTGGAGTGCACAGTCTAGTCGAGGACCAGGTATTAATCATTTAAGGGCCCAAACAAATATACAATTCTAAGCTGAGGTGAGTACTGTGATGGAAAGGAATAAATACTATAACAAAGACTGATGAGAGCAGAGTTGCCTCTCTGAGCATGAGTTGGAAGTTAGTGGAGTGTGAGGACCAGGACATTCCAAGTAAAGAGAACAACACGTGCAAAGGCTCTGGGCCACAGGAAATGGGTGCATTTGAGTAACCAAATGAAAACCTTGTGGCTGACAGGCATTAACAAAGTGAAGGAACGAGGTGCCTTTTACTGAGAACAGAGAAAACTAGAATGGTGCTGTGATGGTGATGGTGATGATGATATGATGGTGATAGTGTTGTGATGGTGATGATGATATGATGGTGATGGAGCTGTGATGGTGATGATGATGGTGCTGTAATGGTGATGGTGATAATGATATGATAGTGATGGTGCTGTGATGGTGTTGGTGATGATGCTGTATGGTGATGGTGATAGTGTTGTGATGGTGATGGTGATATGATGATGATGGTGCTGTAATGGTAATGGTGCTGTAATGGGGATGGGGATGGTGCCTGATGGTGATAGTGTTGTGATAGTGATGGTGATATGATGGTGATGGTGATGGTGTTGTGATGATGATGGTGAAATAATGGTGATGATGTTCGGATGGTGACTCTGTGTATAGAAAGCTGTCAGATTGCCATGGTAGGGCTCCATGCCCTGTTTGTAAGGAAGATACTCAGTAAATGTTTTTTGACTGAATGGATGGAATGAGTAGCTTGGGAGTCCTTTTAGTCTACTACATTTTATCACCATATTAAATTCAACAGGCTCAATGATGCATAATATTATCAGAGTCCAAACTACATTAAAGTAAACATAAAGCAGACTTGCTTTCTAGGACCTGATTTTCTTACTAGATAATGATTTCTTCAACTAATAACTGGTTTCAAATGTTGAAGATTTTGAATGTCTTGCCTCAGCCTCGTTTTTTTCTTTTGCCCAAATATGGTCTCACCTTGTGGAATGATTCCTATGGCACCACTCAGAGGGCTTTCCTCCTCTGACCGAGTGAAGGTGACCCAGCCCTCCGCGCCGGCTGCTCTCACGCATGATAAGAGAGCTGACCTCAAAGAATCCTTTCTTTTCCCTTAAGCACCCCTTTGGAGCAGTGACAAGAAGGTTCGAGCTGAGTTCTAAAATTAGAATTAGCCATGTTTAATTAAATCTAGGTTTTGGCAAAGAAGACATTTAAACTCCTAGTTAAACTCTGAGACTAAACTGAAGGCTTGTGACTCTTTCTTGGCCAGACTGTAGGGGTCACCACCCATGGCTGTGAATCAGAGGTAAGACCGTTGCTCGCCAGCTGTTTTTCCCAACTGAACACCCACACCACACATTAATGATTAGCCACTATTCTTCCTTTCCTCCCCTTCCAGCCAGCCCTGTTGAGCAATGTCCAGGCTCATTCCACAGATGCTTATGTGAGAGCAAATCTACATTAACTCCAGATGAGAAAAATATGCTCTGGAAGAGAAGGGAATGATTCAGTGTGACAACTGACGACACAGATGCATATGTGCACTGAAATTATAACATAGCCATGATACCCACACAGGAATTGTGCTACCAAGGTCACACTGCTAGAGCATGGGACCATACATCAGCACCATAAACTCCTGGGTAAGGAGTAAATGTGTTTGCATGGTATTTGTACATTGGGCTTTATTAATCATGAGATCTCATTACGTACATATAAGATTTGTGTTGTCCATTGACTTCCTCAAAAATACTTGTTATTGCCCAGCCAGAGTGGCTCAGTTGGTTGAGCGTTGGCCTGTGCACTGAAAGGTGCCATTTTATTCTGAGTCAGGGCATGTACCTGGGTTGCGGGTTTAAGCCTCAGTTGGGGAGCCTACAGAAGGCAACTGATCAATGTTTCTTTCTTTCTCTCTCTCTCTCCTCTCTTTCTCTCTTCCTCTGGCTAAGCATGACCTCGGTGGATTAAAAAGAAATGCTTGTTATTGGCATTACTTAAACCAAGACCATCAAACTGGGCTGCAGAAAGAGTCTAGTGTTCTAATTGAGGAAAAGAGACAATCTCCATTAAGAACCAAAGAAATCATAACCAAAGTTACTTAATCAAAAGTACATCCTTGACTTAAGTGATTTGATTTTTGGATATTACTCTTCCACTAATTATTTCTTAAGTGTCTACCCTATGCCAGGCACTGTTCTATAAATAGTATGATTCTCCTTTGGTCATTTGTTACATCCTATAAGGAACTTCCTGCAAAGAATGAACTATTATATGCAAGTTCAAGTTACTGTCTCAAAATCTTATTAAGCAATGCTACTGCATGAAGTCTACTGTGGAGACATCTTTGACATTCTGCACTTTCCTTGTTCATGATATTAAGTATAAATATGTAGAAATATTCATTGCCTTTTGTCTAAACATGTATATAGTTTCCTACAGTGGAAGCCATTTTTAGAAGCTCTAATGACCCTGATGAACTTGGACTTCAGTGCCATTTTATTTCACCTGTCTAAATAAAATCTTATCCACCTGCTTTCCCTCTGTGCAAACATTTCTCTCAGGTGTTCTGCTTCTGACTGTATCTAAGAAATAGAGCTGAGAGAACTCACAAGTGGCCAGGAGTCTAAAACACATATTTGTCATCTCAATTCTGCCACGTACTCAACTAGGACCTTGTACAACTGTGCAATTCTGAGAGAAAAGATTCCTCCCTTAGAAATTAAGGCTATCCTGGGGTCTATCCCTGGGACATTGGTTAAAACAAAAACTGGGAGCTCTTTTTCGTGGCACCTCGGAGGCTGTCGGCTGCTTCAGGATGAAGCTCAACATCTCTTTCCCAGCCACTGGCTGCCAGAAACTCATTGAAGTGGACGATGAACACAAACTCCGTACCTTTTATGGGAAGCGCATGGCCACAGAGGTTGCTGCCGATGCGCTGGGTGAAGAATGAGAGGGTTATGTGGTTCGAATCAGTGGCGGGAACTACAAACAAGGTTTCCCTATGAAGCAGGGTGTCTTGACCCATGGCCGAGTCTGCCTGCTGCTGAGTAAGGGGCACTCCTGTTACAGACCGAGGAGGACCGGAGAGAGAAAGCGCAAATCTGTTCGGGATTGCATTGTGGGTGCCAACCTCAGTGTCCTCAACCTGGTCATTGTAAAAACCGGGGAGAAAGATATTCCTGGTCTCACTGATACCACTGTGCCTCGTCGCCTGGGGCCCAAAAGAGCCAGCAGAATCTGCAAACTTTTCAACCTCTCTAAAGAAGATGATGTCTGCCAATATGTTGAGAGACGTAGACTGTCCTCTCTGAGAGCTTCTACCTCTACGTCTGAGTCCAGTCAAAAATGAGATTTTTTAACTAACAAATAAAAGAAACAAAACAAAAACAAAAAAACTAGGAATGATTTTGACCTTCGACACTGGCAGGTGTTTTGAGTCCATGTGCTAACTGGTGCACATACTCACTGCTGGGATGTCTGTACATCGGTGCTACACTTAGGGAAACTCATCCTATTTCACAACTCCTCCAAAAGTCTTCATTCACTTACGACCAGTGACTTCAGTCCTGGGTAAAGCTCTTTCAGAAATGCAGTGATGCATTCATGGAGATTTGTAATCCAGATGCCATCCCGGGCATGCCAAGTGATACGTGCACGTGGTGGGGATGGGGGCTGTCTCTCTTCCCGCAAGGTTCCCAAGCTATGAAGACCTGTGAGCAGCAGCTGCCGGTGCCCATCCCGCCACCATGTTCTGCTGGAGAATCAACTATTGCTGAGAAGAGCGGAGCCAAGGGTGGAGCCAGAGATGGAGTCCTCGTGAGGATGCTCTAGTAGCTGGGACATCCGGTATGCCTGGGCTTTTACCTAATGAGCCAAGTATGTCGGGTGGGAATGTTCTGTTTTGTCTTGCTTGAGGTATCTGAGCTATATTTCTGTCAATATTGGTTGCAACTAAAAAGTCTAGATTTTAAAAGCCAGGATCTTATTCAATCATTCAGTAGTTCTCCTCTTTCTTGCCTTCTTCACTTTCTCTTTGTCTTGCTTCCTACACTCTCATTATCATCAACACTCTCTTTCCTGACCCAGCAAGTCCCCAGGCCATGCCTGCCACCCAGGCTACATCTGTGATCACCTGTCCATTCCCTGAGGGTTCATTAGAGGTTCACACATGGGTTCTGAATTCAAAATATTGGGATGGAGACTCTCGTCTGTTTTGTGATGTAGACTGTAGCCTGTTTACTTCCTGTGGATGAGCAAAATCTCTACCACCTGGTTCTTCAGAGAGAAGCAGTGCAACCATGATGGTACGTAGTCCAAGGCTCTTGAGGTTGTACCAGTGTGATGACTGCCAGAATGTACATTTTCCTTATCTGGCACACACCTAGGTTCATTGCTAATGACTCATTGGCTGAAAACATGCTGGGCCGAGCTAGCTCTGTATAAGTATTAGTAGAAGCAAAGCATATCCCTCAAGAGTCCCTTGTAATTTTTATCTCTTCATCTAAGAATGTTCAACAGGTTAAGCTGTAGAGTTGTTTGCTCCAATAGGTGCAGTGTGAAGAGAGGTAGATGTATCATTGAGGAACTAGAAATAAATGTCAAATGCTAGCAATGAATGTTGGGAAGCCAGATTAGAAAATTTTCTCATTTACTATGTAGCAAAAGTGGACATTCTCGCAGATCAGTGGAAACGCTTCTTTAGATAGACAATGGATTTTCTTAAAGACCACTGAAGTTATTTAAATACAACATTGAAAGCCATAAAAGTCTTGGAATTAAAAATTCATCATCAAATTAGCCATGAGGGTAATAAAAGGCTAAAAATATCCCAGAAAAGGGAGTGCACATTCTGTTCCATGCCACTCCGTGGGAGGTGCACCGCCGAAGAGCTTTGGGGGAGCCATCAGGCATGAGATCAGCTGTGAGTAAAGACGCAGGCGAGAATGTTCCATGGAACCAATTAGGGAACAATGACTGAAGCCATTTAACTAGATAGATGCTTAAGGCGGAGGAGTCAGTCACAGGAAGATTTAGAGGCAAAGGTGGGAAGAGGACAGACTGTGAACAGCCTTGAGTGAAAAGCTAAGGACTTGGACTTCTTTAGGGCGTGGGGGTCATTGGAGACCTTGGGGCCGGGGCTAATGTGGCTGTTCTAAAACCCGCACGGCAGGGCTGGCCATCACATTTCCCGTCCTGCTCAGCGTCCTCTGACACAAAGAGCCCATAAGAGGGTTAGAACCGGAATGGACTACGACCTCAGGTAGTGGGAAGTTGTTTGCGGGAAAGAACTCCAAAGCCTGCTTCTCATAAACTGATTAGGTCATCTGACCATTGATCAACATTTCCCTGAAATACACACTGGAACCACTTATGCAACACGGTGTTAACTGTTATAGCAAAGCCCAAATCCTGCCACTATTTGTTTGGCAGAATCCAGGCTAACACAGAACCAGGCCTTTGAGAAAGTCACACAGTGTCTTCTTCAAGATGGACCGGAGTGGTGGATCATGTGGCCGAAGGTGACCCTGTGCCCTGAGGGATGCTAGGTGCCCTTCAAGTCCTGTCCAACTCCAGGTGAGCAGCAGAGCAGGTGGGAAATGAGCGCTCAGGGCAAACAAATCCCTCTCCAGTGATCAGGCTCCCCCGGTGCACGCCTTGGACGCCTTGAGCAGATACGTGGGAGTTATTCACCATTTCCATAATCTGCATAAAAATCAACCAGCGTGCTTTGCAGAAAAACATTTCCTGCATGCAACACGAGCTGTGTTTGTGGAGCATGGTCTGCAGATGAGCTTTTTCCTACTTCTCTGTTCCTCAGAACAGGGTCAGCGAGAATGAATGCAAATCCACAGGGTTATGAGGTCAAACAAGATCTTGGAAGCTACAACACGACTCCACTCACAAAGCAAACTTTCCTATGCAAAGGCCTGCAAAGACCTGCAGGAAAGACAGCCACTAAACGCGTCCTAAATTCAGTGACAAAGAGCCTGCACTGATGTCCCGAGGCTCCGGGTGCTGCTGACCTTAGCTTGGCCAGGCCACCCAGACGGAAGATGGGGCGGGGCTTCCAGGAGCCCTTTGCCTTCTTTCCTGTTGGGCCTCTGCTAACAGGGCCCTGACATGGTAGGCTTTGCTGCCTTACAAGCAGTTAGTGAATCGGAAGCAAACACTCAAAACCCTGTGTGATTCCGTGTAAAAAATCACTTGCAAAACGAAGAAGCCTTTGGTAATGCACATCTTCACCTCCTAAATTACACACTTGCTCTGAAACAAACTGGCAGAGCGCCTGTCTGGCCACCACAAAGAATAGCCATTTGCTTACCGCTCAGGAGGACGGAGGTTTGTCCTCGAAATGGGCTTTTTGTACCAGTAGGGGACACTTGCATGCAGGGAACCGGAGCCAGAGTTTGTTCATTTCCCCTTTGGGGGTCATGTTCCTGGAACCCTGGGTTGGCCTGTGGCCCTGCAGAGAGAAGGGCAGGTTTCACCCTGGTGGAAGCTGGGCCCTGAGGCCCACGGCCTGTTACAGACACACCCTCATCTCAGTCTGGGACCCCTGGAGAAAGAGGAGGAACAGATGCTCCCCTCCTCCGGGGCCCCCTGCCGGCCCCGGCTCTGCATGGCTGGCTCTATATGTCCATGTTCTTCAGCTCCCGTGTGAGAAATAGTGGGCAGAGGTCTGGGGAAGAGTGACAGGGAGCCCCTGCCAGAGCCACAGGATCATGGGTTCGGCCTCTTTCTCCCTTTTTTCTCTTCCCCTGGAGGTCCTGGCCACACAGTCCTCCCCAGTCCTCCCCGGAGTCAGGATAGATGACTCATGCTCCAAGAATTCTCCACTTCACTTGAAAGACCAGCCAAAGAAAGGAAACTCCCTTGCATCTGGCATCCTTCTGGGGCACTCGCTCTCTCCCGGGCTGGGAGGGGAGGGAATGTTATTCTTCCGCACACAAAGCCGCAGACATATCTGTTTCCTGAGGCTGCTGCTTATTCTCCTGGAGGCTGACAACACTGGGTGAGAATAAAATTTCATTTAACCAGGAAACATGGCTAATGTGGATTCTTGGAGGGAAAGCCCGTTAACAAGAAATGGTCCTCAGTGTTCATTTCCAAAGACTGAGTTTATTTAAAAAAAAAAAAATTACAGCCGAACCGGTTTGGCTCAGTGGATAGAGCATCAGCCTGCGGACTCAAAGGTCCCAGGTTTGATTCCAGTCAAGGGCATGTACCTTGGTTGCGGGCACATCCCCACTGGGGGAGCGTGCAGGAGGTAGCTGATCGATGTTTCTCTCTCATCGATGCTTCTAACTCTCTATCCCTCTCCCTTCTTCTCTGTAAGAAATCAATAAAATATATATTTTTAAAAATTACAAGGAATTCCTTATTTATTTCTTAAACAAAATTTCAGTTGGTTGATAACAGGACATGGGCAGGATGCTCCGAAAGGAGATTTTGTGATGGTCACAAATGCCTGTGAATGTCAAGGAACGTGAGTGGACCCCCTCACGGAGGGAGGCTTCTCACGGACACATGCAAAGAGCAGTCTGTGTGATGAGGCCAGGGACGCAGATTAAAGAAATCTTCCTGCAAGGCTCAAAATCTACTTCTGAAACCCAAGCTGGGAGGAGTTGCCGCAGAAACTCTGCATTGTTCCTTGAACTCGTGACTGGCTATTTTCTTGCTTGTCAGTATCATGCCAGAACCAAAGTAGCCTTGAGAGATGGTGCATGTCCTATGGTTTAACTGGACGGAGAGTTGCTTTGTCGGCTGGGCTGTGACTAGAGCAAAGAGGAGTCCCTGCACAAATGGCCAGACTCCTGCTCCTGGAGAGAGGATGAGGGGCTCATGCCTGAGAGTCATCAGTGGGTCCTGGAATCTCAAGTCAGAACAGGCCTTAGCATTCTGTCCTCCATGTCTCTGCCAGCCTCGTGCATTCCTTCCACGGCACCCGACAGTGACCTTCGGCTGGAGCACCTCATGTCTGCCTGGAGCATCAGTGGGAACAGCAGGGGGAACCAGCTCGCACTGTGCCGGGCGCACGTACACGTTCAGTGAATGGCTGTCCCCGGGACCGTGACTACCGCAGGACGTTCTGCGCCGCGGCCGAGCCGCACTCTCTCCGGTATTCTGCCCCTTCCACCTGCCCAAGCATTCCCACCGCCTTGTCTTGCTGGGGCTGCATAATTTTCCGCTGATGGAAAACCGTAATTTTCTTAACAGCACATTTAGTTTGCTTTGAAATTCCCAGAGATATAAATATAAACACAGACGAGCATCTTTTTGCATACGGCATGTTCGTTTTCAAACGTCCTTGCTTCAAGAGCACACATTTTCAGCCAAAGGAGTGAACTTCTTTCCGGGGGGGAGGGTGTGGGTGAACGAGAATGCCTTGGGTGACACTGACGTTCTGAGGCACCTCGTCTAGAAACGATGCCGAAATGGGATGAGGGCAGGGGAAGGAGCAAAAGCGGAAGCCAACACTGAGCCCAGGAGAGTAAGCACTAAAGATGAGTTTGCCTGAAGAACCAGATTCTACTTAGGCCATCGATCCCAGAATCATCTCTGGGACATGCAGAGTCCTGTACCATGTTGGAACTATACAAGATTTTGGCTAAAAGCAAAAATGGCAAAAAGCCTGGTATTTCAAATGGGCAAAGAGGCATAACATCAAAATGCGAGACGTTTTCATGTCTTCTGTCCACAAAGAGAGACTTTTACCTGTTGAAAGAAAGAGGGAGAACCGCATTCTACAAGCGGAAGGTGGGCAGCCCTCATCCCTGGAGGCGGACCCTGGGGCAATAGCACGAAGGGGAGCTTTGC
>NW_006288615.1:4779424-4816170 GCF_000327345.1 Myotis davidii
CACCTCCCTGAGCCTCTGTGTTCCTAACTCATGAGTTCGCCGTGAGAATGAGTTACTGGAACAGGCCGGTTCCCACCGTTACCCTCCCCATTTCATGAAAACTCCTCCTGCTGTTGAGTGGGCCACAGTGACCCCTCAGTGTAGCCTCCTGCCCCTCAGGCATGGGCTCCTCCCTGTGGGGGTGCCTGGTCTGCAGCCGTGGGTAGGGCTGGAGGAGGCCAGCATCCTGGCGGCTGTTCACCTGCTCTCCACGGGGTTCCCTCCTGCTGGAGCCACACGCCTGATGGCCACAGAGGAAACAGGGTGCCTCGCAGTCCCCCAGCACTTACGCCGCACCCACTGCCCTGAAAGCTCCGGTGACCAGCTCCTGAGGCTCCCGGCACCCCCGGGAGGCGCACCCTGCTGTGACCCCAGTTCACAGAGGAGGAAGCACCAGGTGCGCCCACGGCTGGCCTCTCGGATAAGAGTTAAAACGAAACCCCTGGGTTAGACTTAAATCCAAACCCTGGACCAGCATAGCCGGGTGCCCGACATGGGATGAAGAGAGACAAGGAAGATGGCAGGTCAGCAGGGTCAAACTCAGCCGGCACTGCCTGGACGAAAGGTCTGGAGGAAAACGCCTGGCTCGTCCCGCCAGGACCAGCTCATCTACCTGGACCACAGGCTCTGCCAGCCTGGTGGCGGGAGGGCGAGAGAGGCATCGAGGGGCAGCGTCAGCTCAGTGACCAGGTCACCTTCTTCAGCGAGAACAGAGGCAGCAGCGGTGCCCAGGGGTGAGGGGAGCGGGGGCTGTTCCCAGCTCTCACAGACCTCCTGCTCCCACTCGAGGCTTATCTGTGTCCCTGACTCCTCGCGAGAATGTGACTCCTGATGCTGGGACTCTGTGGCTCAACACCTGTCAGAAGGCCTGGCCAGCACAGGGAGCAATAAGCGTGTGTTGATTGACCGAGTAATTAATACACAGGAAGCCAGGACACACCCAGTGTGGAAACATTGGGATCGAACGTGAACTCTAAGCACTCACTCCTGCCCTGAGCTGAGCAGGTCTTGGCGGCGGCCCCACCAGAGCCTGCATCACCCCGATGGTTCCATATCCACTTCGCCTTCAGCACCACCTCCCTCACTGCTGGCCCCATCTCTGCCGCCTCAGTCTCTCCCACGTGCCGTCAGGCCCATCACAATAAACACCACTCCGTGGTCACACTCACCTTCTATGAAGCGCCCCCATTGTACAGCTGGGTAAACTGAGCCAAGGGTCCCCAGAAACGCTGAGTTCAGACTGAGTGTCCTGATTTCCAGGACAGTGTCAGACGCCCCCTCCCCTCCCTTGTCCTCCTCTGTAGGTGTCACCACCTGACTCAGAACTGTGCCCACTGAGTCCCCACCCCCAACCTCCGTGACACCTGGGCAGGGCTTCCTTTCTTTGAGCTACACAAAGTGGTGGCCAGGGCAGCCAGCTCCAGCCCAAGAGGGGGCCTGCCGTCCCTCACCACCAGCCACGTCCGTCCTGAGGCAGGGCTCCACCGCACAGGGAACCATGACCCAACCAACCGTGGGGAACGAGCGGGTGAAGGGAGGCAGTCGGTGACCTCCGTCTGCCCTTTCCTTCTTCTCATCATTACAAATAACTGGAGTCCTTTCCCTCTTCTTACTATCTGCGATTACAGTTCTCACTCGGGTCAGAATGTGTGTGGCCGGGAGGAAATGAAGGGAGCTCTATAAATAACTCCAGCGATTCCAAAGCCATTACGATAAAGGCAGAGCCTGGACACGCGGAAACCTCGGGGGCTGGACAGGAAGAGAGAGAAGCGGGCCAGGCTGGCTGTGTGCGCGGGAGGGAGCCAGCCGGTCTCGGGGAAGCGGCCAGCCGATGCTCCCTGGGGACCCCCAGTTACCCAGTGTCCAGCCTCTCAGGCCAGCCAGAAACTGGAGAGACTGGGTCTCTCTGTGAACTGTACTGTTTCAAATGTGATTAGAATCTTTAACCAGACACCACATGGGCTAGCAGCATCTGACCTGTCTGACCAGCCCCCATTCCTGACCCCGAGGAACGAAGACATGGATTGTGGGAAAGCCAAGACGTCCGTGCACGGCCCGGACACACCACCACCGCCAGCGTCACCGAGACACCTTGGTTCCCCAGCTTTCGCAGCTGAGGCAGAGCAAAGCACCCTTGGGGTGGGAGGGGGAGGAAGGCAGAGTCAGGGGCGGCGGGGGTCGGGCCCCCTCCACCCTCCAGAGTGAAAGGAACAATTGCTGACACATGTATTAGCAGGTGAGCACGTCTCTCCCACCGCCTTCCCTCGCCAGTCCAGGTGGGGCCCTGCAGGCAGGCCTGGGACCAGCTGAGGAGGGAGTGAGGGCGCTGCCGTGCCCTTGGGTTGAGGAACCCGGAGGCTGTCATTGAGGCTGGGATCATCCTTGCTGTTCTGTGGGAGGCCCAGGTAAGTCTGGAAGGACGTCTGGCCACCATGCTGCGTGTTTGAAGTCAGTGAGGCCCAGCCGAGACGGGCCAGCGGCTGGGCTGGGAACGAGCCTATTTCCCTGCTCTCAGAAGGGAAGGAGAGGCTCCCCCCAGGGCCTGCAAAGCTAGGGGCAAGTCCTACAGTATCTAAGCCTCTGCGACTTGCCCAGTGGCTCCCAGTGCTGACAGCCTTATAAAGGGCAGTGTCACTCAGGGTCGGGGAGGCCACGTGGAGGCGGAGCAGCCGGCACCAACCCAGCCCATCTGGGTCGGAGATGAACTCCTGATTAGTTTGAGGGTGGAAACCTGGCAAGGGGAGGGTGAGGTGGGCCAGGCGTGGGGGCCGGTCAGGGTTGTCTGCAAAACTGGTGGGACCACCCAGAAGAAGCCTATTCTGAGAAGAGATTGATGGAGGAGCCTCTTGGGAGAGAATTTTTCCAAAGGAGAGCCAGGGGACAACGCCAGGCAGGAATGGAGGCTTAGTCGTCGGAGGATAGCAGACCGCACCCAGCCCAGGTGACCTGATCCAGCCCACAGATATCAGCAGAAAACTTGGGGAGACAGGATTGGAGCCAAGACAGAAAGAGGGGTCCTCATTGCCAACCAGCCAGATCTGGGGTCACCAGAAAGGGAGAGGGCTTCGTCCACTCTTCTGCCCAGAGCAGCCCCGGCTGTGCTCCCAGAGGGGACGATCCCCCTGTGCAGGGCCGCAGGGTCAGCAGAAGGGACTGGCAGAGCAGTCAGGGCTGGGAAGCAGCTGGGTCCCCAAGGAGGGGCCAGAGCCACAAGTTCTTAAGTACAAATGGGACATCTAGAGACTCCCAGAGTCACTGAGAGAGGGAACACCATGCCATCAGGTAACAGCCAGGGACAAGAAAGTATGCATTTAAGCGTAAGCATTATACATATCTCTTGGTCTGGGGAACAAGAAATCGCTGAGTGCAGAAGCATCCCCACGTTGTCCGCGACCATTTGGAGCATTGCTTCACCTGGCTAAAGCCGGAAGACTCTGAGGGCAGGCATTTGTCTGTTTTATTCAAGGCTCCCTCTCCAGTGACTAGACAAGTATCTAGTGTATCTTAGTCATGTCAGCACTTACTGAGTAAGTCTTCCCACCACAGACCTTGACCTCAACAGTTCTCAAGCTTTCGGTAGCCGAGGACCACTTTCTTGAAATAGAACCTCAAGTGGCAGTGAAAGACCCACAACAGGTGAGCATGGAGTTACTCTGACTAAAGGGGAGATAGGGTGAGAGGCCTGTGCACAGCCCAACCTGGGTCCTCTCGGCAGACCCTGCGAGTCCTCCAGGCAATTCCTCAGGCTGCAAACAATCCAGTTTGAAGCACAGATAAGGTCATGATATAAACAGGGAGGCCGATGAGGATGCCAATGTGACGTTTCCCTCCAGGGGCATTGAAAATTCTCAGGATATAGAAGCAATGCAAGTGAGTGAATAAAAAAAGCTGCAGTACACACATCCAATGGAATTATCACTCGGCCATAAAGTAGAATGAACTCTTACCATTCGAGACAGCATGGATGGACCTAGAATGTATTGTGCTAAGTGAAATAAGCCAGACAAAGAAAGACAAATACCATATCACTTATGTGTGGAATCTAAAGAACAAAATAAACAAACAAATTTGAAACAGACCTGCAGATACAGAGAGAAGACTGGTGGTTGCCAGAGGAAAGGAGTATTGGGGGGCTGGCTGAAAGAGGTGAAGGAATTAAGAAGTAAAAATTGGTAGTTACAAAATAGTCATGGGATGTAAAGTACAGCATAGAAAGTATAATCAATAATATTGTAGTAACTATCTATGGTGCCAGGTGGGTACTTGAATTAACAGAGGGAACACTTTATAACCTATGAATGTCTACCAGCTGTGCTGTGCACCTGAAAATAATACAAGTTGCTGAATGTAAATTATAATAAAAAATTAAATAATGAAAAATATTTAAAAATAAAGTAACAAGCAGAGTTTGAAAAGAAAAGGAAAGGAAAAAACCTCAGGAGAGGTACGGAGACCCCTTGGGATGGTCTGAATGACGGCTCAGCAGATGGCGAATGCAGAAGTTAAAGTCAGGGCAACCTTCAGTCTACGGTGCAGGGACAGGGCAGAGCCACCCAGACCTGGAGTATCCCAGGCCTACAGCCAACTTGTCAGCACCCCTCTGACACCTCATAAATATTAATGACCATGGGCTCAGCAGTTTTTGCATATTCCTAATTTCAAGTTCTGCCTCAGTGCTTGCTGGGACAAGGAGGCAGGTTGAATGGAGATGCAGCCCTTGCAGTTTTAGGAAATGCTGAGTTTAATTCTATTACTATTTTATGCTTCCCACCCAGACGTCAAATTTTGCATTTCTATGGAGTTATTCCTGACTAGATCTAGTGGCAATGTCATGATGTCCCTGTCAGGACACATCCCAGGCAGCTGAGGTGAGCCTCCCTTCCTTCGCACCGACGTCTCTGACGTTTGCCAAACCTAATCCAGGCAGCAAGAAACCAACGTGCGGGAGAACCAGCACCCTGGAGTCCACAGACCTGGGACCGGATCTCAGCTGCCATTGACACCTGTGAATGTCGCTGGTTTTTACAAGTCACTCGGTTTCTCTAAATCTGGGTTTAACATCGTTAATGTGTGGGGAATAAGACCTGCATCGATTTCCTATTCCTACTGTAACAAATTATCACAGGTGTGGTGCATTGAAACAGTTATTACCTTACAGCTCTGGCGGTCAGAGTCTAAAACAGGTCTCCCACAGTTACAATCAAATTATCAGCAGGGCTGGTTTTTCTGGAGGCCCTAGGGGGGAAATGTTCCCTTTCCAGGTTCTAGAAGCTGCTCACATTCCCAGGCTTCTGGCTCCTTCCTCCATCCACAGAGCCTGCAATGGCTGGTCCAGTCTTTTTCATGTTGTGTCACTGACTTCTGCCGGCTGCTTCCATTGATAAGGACCTTGTGCTCACACTCAGCCCATCTGGACTTCCATTGATAAGGGCCCTGTGCTCACACTCAGCCCATCTGGACTTCCATTGATAAGGGCCCTGTGCTCACACTCAGCCCATCTGGACTTCCATTGATAAGGGCCCTGTGCTCACACTCAGCCCATCTGGACTTCCATTGATAAAGGCCCTGTGCTCACACTGAGCACATCTGATTGTCTGGTATAAGCTCCCTATTTTAAGATGAACAGATTGGCAACCTTGACTCCTTTCTTCCATGTAAGGTAACAGGTATCGCCAATGCAATACGTGTCACAGTGTGGTGTTGAGGTTGACCTGAGGGTGGTCAGAACAGGGCTGGACATACAGCTCAGCAGCTCTTCCTGGAAGCTGGGTGCACTGGGACATGTCAGCCCCCATAAGCTGGAAGGCATGCACCACCTTGCATTGTCTCTCAGCACCTGCTAGTCCCAGTAAAGGCCTCCATCCAACTTCGCCACCTAGCCTGCCAATCTTAGGACAAAGCAATGATGCGCCATGGTTCAGTCAACCTCCCTGTTGCCTTTGTGTGCATGGAATCAAAACGACAAACACACTTTGGCATTTCCCATCCTCTCCATCAGTGACAATGGCACTAAGTTGGGCCCCACTGCAACTCCAGGACACATCGGACATACAGCCACGAACCTCCCCTTTTGACATTGGGAGCCAAGCCTAGAGCAGACCCCGACCCCTTTATATGGTCTTGGGGTAACTCAACCTGACTACTCGGGGACATGTGCATGGCCTCTTCCCTGACACAGTGGGGACACAGGAAGCTCCATTTGACATGAGGTGCCAGGCAGTACAGTAATCCCAGCTCAGTCTCTCCTCACAAGGGCTGTTGCCCACAGTCCTCAGGAGCTTTCCCTCCACCTCCCTCGTCCTTCACAACCTGGACACTTCCTCCTGGCAGGGCCGCTCCTTTCCAGGCGGCCTTTCTGCTCGGTGTGTGCACACCCCAAGCCAACAGTCTGCAGCCCTCATGCGGCCAAAGGCTCTGTGCAGACTCTCACTGAAGTGTCTGTGGAAACGCACAAACTCTGTAGAATTTTTAATGATATTAGCTGCAAAGCATGGAAGACATAGAAGGTTTGGTCACATAAATGACTGGGTTAGAGGGGGCTTGTTTGGCAGGCAGTGTGTGACGGGCAGGGGGAGGAGTGCATTTGGGCGAGGCTAATGCTGGGTTTGAGTCACTGTCCACCACTCTAGAACTGTGTGACCCAGAGCCAGTTATACTCGAACTTCAGCTTTCTCCCTTGTAAATTGCTGGCAATAACCGACTTTGCAGCAGTATCGCTAGAAAGGAAAGAGAGAACACCTACTGAAGCCACCACACCTGGTACCTGACTCTGAGTACCTATTGCTGTGTCTCCAATATCCAAGCATGATGGGCTCACACAACCGTTTGCTTCTATCTCTCAGATCTGTGCCCCAGGAACCCGGGTGGGGCCTGGCCAGAACTGCTCTGCTCCTCGGTTGGCTGATGTCTCCCGCAGGGCTCAGCTGGGGGCTGCCCTGGAGGGTGCAGGGCACCTGAAGAGCAGTGGATCCTCCTTACTCACGTAGTTACGTTCTATAAAACCCCACAAGCACAGTGAGCAAGCTCGGAGTCCTGGCTCCCAGGGAAGAGCAGGGTGACTCCCGCAAGCCTCTGCTCCCGGCATTTCTGCTGATGGATCAATATGTAACCTTGTTTCGTGCTTCTTTTTAAAGACACCTTATTAATATCTGTTTCTTCAAAAGAATTAATTAGATGAAATATAATTATTAATCAGAGTTAGAATCCAGCACTATTTCTTTGAACACTAGAATGTTGGCTGAGAAAGATTTGAGCTCCTCCTTCCCCTGAGTAACGGTTTCTGTGAATTTCTCTGGCGGCCAGACCCCCACGGCGCTGCCCACTACACTAGGTTTCACATGGCTCCTCATCCCAGGAATCCACACACCCAGTCACTTCCCCACCTTTCCTGTAGCGTCGTCATGCTACTTGAGCAGCGACCAGAGTGGCCTCATGTACGGATGGCACGTTTCCTCTTCCTTGTTCTCAGAGGGTGTACCATGTTGCTGATTCACTAACAGTGTACTCACGGCCCACAGCCCCATCCCTCAGGCCTGAATGGAGCTCATGGACACACGGTTCTCTCCAGGAGGCACCCCTCAGGCTCCCTCAGCTCAGGGACACTGGGCCGAGCACCAGCACTGCTCTTGGGGCCACTTCAATCAGCCAAATCACCAACAAAAAGCACAAAAACGGGGCAGAGTGGACCCTGAAAAGGACGCTTGTTTGTGACATGAGCTGAAACAAGGAAGCAGAGTGTCACCTTGTGGGACCTCAGATGAGGACATGCCTTTGGGCCACTCAACGTTCCCCTCCTCTATGCACACATCCATGAGTGGCCACAAGGATGGTGTGAGCACTGACTTTGAAGTGGCAAAGCAATTTCAGTGAGCAGGAGCGTTAACACGCCCAGAGTGTGTGAGGAGGGGACCGACCTCGCTGGTGTCTCTGCAGGACAGGCTGGAGAGCTGCACCTGGCAGGGACTGTCCACTGTGACCCTCCAACACGAGGGCTTGCGGGTGACTGGGCCTGTGCTTCCCCCAGAGCGGGCACCCAAGGGGAACAAGCAGGAAGCTGCGTGACCTTTCCCAACCAAGCTATGGAGGTGACACGGCCACTTCTGCCACGTTCTGTGGGTTACAAGTGGGTCCAGGTTGAAGGAGAGGAGAATTGGCCCCCACGCCTCTGCAGGGGAGATGTTACGCCATCTTTGGAAAATACAGTCAGCCAGAGTGTGGGAAGGAACAGTAGTTATTATTTGATACAGAGCAACAACAACAAAAGCCGTTTCAAGCAGACGCCCACACGTGTAGAAGTAATTACTCAGAAAGATTGCTTCTGCAATTATGTCCTGCCTCCCAGGACTCTAACTGCTAGTGCGCCTCAGCCGGCTACATCTTTAAGCTAAGAAGAGTGGTGAGGAAGCCAGGCAGCCCTATCGCCCGGGATTTTCCATTCAACTAGGACACAGCTGGGTCCTCACCACGTGTCAGGAATCCACGCCTGGACCACGGTGATCTAGGACATGGGTTTACTCAAAAACAAGCACCTGGAGGGCCTGTGGAAAAATAACACCAGATTGCCAGTCCCTGCCTTGAATCTGTGAATCTGTAGGTCTACAGTATTTTTTACAAATACTCCCAGTTACCCTGGCACAGCCACTAGAATGGGTACCCTTCTGCAAGCTAGAAACTGGGAGGACCCACAGCCCAGCATCGTCACTCACTCAGCTCCTTCAGGCATTACCAGAGATCCTGTTAAGGCAGATCTAGACCCACCCACATTCCCAGGATCCACTGAAGAGGACGGGACTGATGGCCAATGCCCGCTCCCCAGCCACCAGGAAGGGCCCTGGGTCTCCCCAGCGCTGTGACAGAAAACGGGAGAGGAAGGTGAGACATACCCCAATCGGACTTTGTAAATCCTCGTTTAAAAGCACCACATTATCAAGGGGTGTTGTGGTCAGAAGACCGACACTCCCCACAAAAGATGTCCACATCCTAATCCCTAGAACTTGTAAATATGTTAACTTACATGCAGGGGAGTTTAAGGTCAAAGATGAAATCAAAACGTGCCCCATATTTTACCATCATGAATTTGTCATGCTGGGAAAAAGGACAACACACGTTTGGCACAAGTAGGGGTTCAATCCGTGGTTTAATAAATGACTAGAGTGCTTCCTTATTTTGCTTTGCTGTTATCTTCCCAGCACTCAGTTTTACTTTAGTAAAAGGTAGTTAATACACGAGAACTTTGGAGAGAGCATAGAGCAGGGAAATTAACACAGGCTCCCAGGGTTGGCATGGAGCCTTTGGGGAAACATCAGGCCAGCAGTCTGCATGGAGCTCATCCGGTTTCTACAATCACTTCCAATTTTACAATCCAAAGCAATAGAAATTTATTCACATTTACAACAGGTATTTACAAGTCAAATCCCAGGCAAAGGGCCAACCTCTCTGTTATATAGAGAGAGCTACCAGAAAGTATTAAAAATAAGGCTTAAAAACAAAACAGGCAGAAGGACAAATGATTTGAGGGATATGGATGCTTGATGGGAAAGAAAATGCAAAGTGCTGTTGATGCAATAAAAGTACACCGAGCTTCACTCGTAATAAGAGAAAAGCAAATGACAGCTGCACTGGAACTGAAACGTGTAAGTACAACCTCTTGGCAGGTTTCTTGAGGAACAAACGCCTTCATCCACGGCTTATGGGAGTGGCAGTCTGTACACTCTATTGGAGACTAATTTGACAATTCCTATCAATGCCCATCAAATGGCAAATCAGTCCCTTCGTCTGCCCACGCCACTTGGGGAATTCACCTGACAGACCTACCCACAGAGAAATGAAATGATAAATTTGATGGCAGCTTTGTTTGTGATAAAATATTAGGAACAACCCAAGCATTCATTGGGGGGTGGGGCTGCTTTGTTCATCCATTTTGTGGAATTATATACAACTGTAAAAAGGAATGATAAACTCTCTAGGTGTGATATGGAAACATCTCCAAGATATAGTGTTAAGTGAAAAATATCAAGGAGAAGGACAATGTGCATAATATGCCACCTTTGGGATAAAATAGAGGGGTTAGAAAATCAGACTCTATATTATTATTGCTTGTGTGTATGCATGGAGGGTCTCTAGAGCAGTGGTCGCCAACCTTTCGGACCTCGCAGAGTGGTCCGTGGACCACCGGTTGGCGACCGCTGCTCTAGAGGATGCCTGAGATTTGAAAGCGAGGTAGGAAGTGAGATCAATGTATGACAGGGATTGGAGCTACTTTTCACTGTACCATTCTGGCTTTTGAACATCAGTGGTTATAAATGCATTGTATTCATTAAATTTTAATTACATAAAAAGTATTGTGTAGTAATTAAAATGTTTAATGTTCCAAATTTCAAACAATAGATGTGTCCTTGATGGGATAAGGAGCATGATGGAAAGGCCAGTAGGTAATGTTTTCCTCCTCCCGTAAAATATTAGCCTGGAAACACATCCAAGCAAGAACTGACACAAAAGCCAGATGCAATGGCCGGTGAGTGCAGGCACAGTTTAAACAATGTTAGCACAATTCCTGTTCTCGGTGAAATACATTTTAATTGTGGTATTGAGACATAACCAAAGTTTATTGTTGGTTTTGTATGTTTACTGTTTCTGATTTTCTTCTTACAAAGGGGAGAGAGAGAGAAAGAGAGAGAGAGAGAGAGAGAGAGAGAGAGAGAGAATGTTAGATGTCTAAGTAAATCAATTGTGTGACTATGTATTCATTATTCACATGTGTTAAGAACAAGAGAATTCTCTGGCATGTTTAGTAAACAATGTTTACCAAAGAAGAGGTATAATTTCATGTAAACTATGCTTTTTCTCAAGTGCTTCTGATTGTACTATGTTTTGAGCATCAGCAATCTGATACAAACCCCCCATAAATGTTATTATAATTGTGTCAAAATGCATTAACAGTAGCAGTTCTTAGATATTATTATCCTTTATTGGTCCCTTAAGAAATTACCAGGCTTGATATATTTAGAACATAAATCCATCACACCAAATTATAGTTACACAAATCCCTTTTAGGTACACACTCTACCCATTCTGAAATAGTCTTCCCTACTTAATTAATAAAAGAACCACATCATTTATCATCCCCCTGTGACACTTTTTACAGCTAACAGGACACTCTTCATAATTACGAGGGGACAAAGGCCTAAGCCAGGCGGCCGCGGCAAGCGGAGACACTGCCTGTCGTGGAATTCATAATTAAATGTAAACCGCAGAGTCTTTATAAGGTTGGTTTGGTTGCAATGAATTGTATCTTTCCAATTATAATACGACTTGCTTCCAGCGGGCACACGTTGCGCTGTTTTCTAGGTGTGATATGGAAAGAGCTCGTTGGAAAGATGCTGTCCAACGTGCCCTTAAGGCAGATCTAGACCCGCCCACATTCCCAGGATCCACTGAAGGGCACGTTGGACAGCATCAATCACGACCCTGCAAACTGCCTACGCGCTCTACCCCCATAGCCACCATGCTCTTGTCAGAACTCACCATGCCCACCTGATTAATGGTTCACGATAAATTTGATGGCGGGTTCCCTAAGTAAATCTTGCTGTAGTCTGTTCAAATGTATTGCACCTAATTCTCTTCCTAATCTAAAATTCACTTGTGCATTTATTATTATTGCTGTTGTGCCTTTTGGAGAATCGCTTTAAATTTTCATTTCCTCCCATTTAAGATATAGCCCTTGCCACACGTGTGAGGGCAGTCAGGGCTCAGAGCTCCACCCTTCCAGCTCTGAACTGTCTCCTTCTGTCTCCCAAAGCCAAGTCCACCAATGACAAGAAAGACGTAGTCCAGCCTGTTATAAGTACCGAAGTCACAGTGTTAATTATTCCACAGACTTTGTCAATTTGTCTCTTGACGTAGACATACCCCAGATCCTTTTGTTCTGTTTGCAACATGGGAACGATCCTGTCCTCATGTGGCTAGTCATGTTTACACAGAGTGTTGGTAGCTCGTGGGTACACGCGTGAAGCCACTGAAGTTGCCTGCAGCAGGTTTTGTGCTTTGGGGTGTGCATTTGTACCTCATGAAAAGTTGTCCATCGCATTCATCAGCTTCTCAGAGGGCTGACCTGAGGGCGCACTGCTGTGGGGCTGAGAAGGTCAATTGGAGCTGAAATATCCTTGGAGATTCTAGTCCAGGCCCAGCAACATCTCCACGGGAGTGAAGTCAATGTCTGAGGACTCAGCGTCACTCTGAGAACAGTTTGTGGGTTTGAAGTTGTTTTCTAACAATGGGATGTGAAGAAATGCCTCCTGGGGTCTGGATGAAGCTGTTCTTTTTTTTTCCAGTTGAAATTGACTGCCTTCTGACCGCTGAGAGCTGAGAGAGGATGTCGTCTTCATTTGCCTGCTTGCTTTTCACACAGACGGTCACATGTTTTTCTCCATGACATTTCAAAAACATGCTGGTTCCCTGCCTCTTAATGACCATCCCATTAAATATACCCAATTTCTATATCTTCCTTTACTACAAAATGCTTCAAAGTCAGCAGACCTCACGACATCCTACTCTGAATGGCTTAGAAGGCACAGTGGAGCTTGCTTGCTGTCTCAATCAGATGACATAAAACTCTCAACTAGGTAATGTTCCACTCGGGATCACCCCTAACAGCATCTGTGGTTTCAGGAAATGCAAAAATAATAAAGTCAGGTAAACACACTAAGGGAATTATTTCTGCTTTACACAAAACATATTTTACAAATACAAAACAGCTTCCTACCAACGTTGATCTATGTTTAAAAATCAAGGCTGGGTCCCTGCCTGAACAGCCAGATGTGGGCTCCTGGCACATGGCAGGGTAAGAAAGAGAAGCGACAGTTATGGAGTCTCTCCTGTCCTATTGCACTACTTATAAGACATTTAATCCTCACACACAGCCCCAGAAGTTAGTATCATCATTCTCCTATCACGAATGATGACACTGAGGCTCAGAAAATGCCCATACTTTGCCCAAAGTCATTCCAGCTACCAGAGTCCAGATTCGAGACCCAGATTTAGCTCTCTGTGAGTCCGTGTCCCCAGGTGAAGGATAAAACCTAGGCCCTTGGGACCATAACCTTGAGCAGTGCACCAACTTCCTGCTCAATAACCTAGCATATGACCTAGAAATTGAAGTATTAAGTAGTCAGAGAGAAAAAGGACCTACCAGGAAATAGTGACAAAGCATTACCTTCAGATATGACCTAAACCAGGCCCTCAAAAGCCATCTGAGTGGGTTCTGGTGAACCTATAGGACAAAGACAGATTGAGGAGGTCTGGCCCAGGCATGGGGACTTGAAGGGCAGGAAAGACTCACACTCGAGTGGGGGAGCTGACTTATCTGCAGCTGAACTGAGCTGAGTTGTAGGGTGGGGGTGGAGGGATCCCACCGGATCCATGGACAGACACAGTGGAGGTCTCTCTGGTACGATGCATAGAAGGGCGTCAGATGAGGTGCTAAACTCAGGGGAAGACCAATGATATTGGGAAAATCAGAGAGCAAGCTCAGAGGTGGTCTAGACAGCCCAGTGGTAGTAAGTTGGATGCCCAGCTGCTGGACTAAGATGGGAGGATGGGAGATGGCATGTGGCAGGGAGCCTCTGTCCCAGGGCCCCCAGCATGGCCAGCTTCACCTTGGAAACTTAGCAGGACAAGGTCCTTGGGTGCTGCACCTCAGCCACTTTAGACATCACTTGGGGAATAGGACTGCCAAGAATCCTCAGCGTGGGGGGGTGAGAAGAGATGGGAAGCCAGCTCAAATGCCTCTATTGACCATAGGATGGGAAGGAGTAGGAGTAACTAATACAAAAAACTAGGGGTCTGAGAATAAAAGTTGAGACTCTTTCCTGACCTCGGATCATGACCAGCAGTTAGCAGAGGATGCTGCTTCCGGTAGTGACTCAGCGCACAGCAGGTGTCTGAAGCTTGGGTAGAATTGCGATACCTCTGATTGAGAAGATGGAGTGGATTCCAGGTGTGGGAAGAAAATGAACAGAAGTGAAAAGATTGGAAAACAGTGGGTTTTCATGTAACTTGAGCCAAATGGCTTTTCAGGTGCAGGCTGCACCTCCAGAGGATGGGAGAGAGGTGGAGAGCTCCCGAGAGCAGGGCTGATGGCTCTGAGGACACTCGCCTCGGGCTCGGCAAGATCTTTAACCTGCACCATTGCGGGACAGAGTCATAAGCAAGGTGAGCCAAATGGGATTTTTCCCTCTCTCTGGCAAGGAGACAGCAGCTTTCCAATTAAGCATCGCATCTGATGACTCAGCAGGTCAGCTTCCCTCCCAGCAAAGGTGCAGATGCTGCCCCCACAGCACCTAGTGCCTGGGAACTTCAGAAGGAGGGGAGTGCATAGGGTGCTTTCTGAGACTGTTTCTGGACAGGATGCAAAGCCAGCATGTCAATGTTTGTCTTTGCTTTCAACAACTGGGCAAGCATGCTTTTGGAGTGTCTAGAAAAAAAGAGATCTTCCATGAGTTGCTTTAAAGGAAAATTATTGACTTCTCTCTCACTCCTCTGCTCTCTGACACATAAGCTTTATTTCCTCCATCTGTCATATTCTTCTCTTCTCTGGTACTTAAGGCAAAAATAAACCTCTTATAGGCCTGGGGTGTGACCACCTACTATGACCTTCCCAGTCAGCAAGTTATGATCAGCTCACCCTGTGAGGTTACTTTCGGTTAGATTTATTACAGAGCCCCTTTTCATCCACAGACTGAAAACATCAACAGCCTGAAAAAGAAAAATCACATGGTCATGTCAACAGATGCAGAAAAGGCATATGACAAATTCCAATACACATTCATGATAAAACACACACACACACACACACACACACACACACACACACACACACCCCTTCTAGAAATAGAAGGGAACTTTCTCAAACTGATTTAAAAAAACTACCTACAAAAGTCCTACAGCTAACATCATACTTAATGGTTAGAAACTAGAAGCTTTCCAGCTAAGATTCCAACCAGGCAAGGCATGTATGTCCTCTCTCACCTCTTCTTTTCAACATCATGCTGGAAGTCTTTGCTAATGCAATAAGGCAAGAAAAGGAAATAAAAGGTACACAGACTGGGAAGGGAGACATAAAACTGTCTTTGTTTATAGATGATGTGATCATTTGTGTAGAAAATCTGACAGACCAAAAAACTCCTAGAAATAATAATCGATCATAGTGACTTTGTAGGAGACAATGTTAAGTAACAGCACTGTATACAATACTATATGATTGTTTAAAAAAATGATAATATTTACATTCTATTTTATAACTTGTTCTTTCCACTTAATGGCATACCTTAGATATCTGTCCATTTCAATTCATGTAGGTCTCCTTCATTCTTCTTTCTGTATGGATAGCATCTCATTAGATGACATCAAATTCACTTACCTGGTTCCATGTTGAGGGCATTTAGGTTGCTTCAGAAGTCATTGCTTGGTTGGTGTTTGCATGAAGTATGATTTCATGGATCCCCTTATTATTTCAGTGTTCCCTTAAATATCTTCGAAACACAAATTGGCTTTTACCAAGGTTTCTCCAATATACTTACTTTTGTAAATAAAAATTTTAGGATAATACTATTGACAGTTGTTACCCCTGAGTATATCAGAGAGGAAGGTCATGTGGTGGCAGGAATGTGCTAATATATTTCACTTTATTCTTCTTCTAGTACCAGAGTTTTTACAACTAAATGTAATGCTTTTCCATTTTTATTTAAAATATATAAATATACTGGGTGTCCTAAAAATGTGTACACACGTTAATAGCTGATAGCTCAATTTTGAAAATGAAATGTATTTTAATAAACACTGCCTTTATCATTATTGAACGTGTATGCATACATTTGGGGGGATACCCTATATAATGCCACAATAAGTCACACAAACTGGTTTTCTTCTTTAGGGCTATGTCTCAGGGGATGTATCTAGAACAGTAATTTTCAACTGCTCTCCCACCCCAACAATAGCCATCTGGTGTGAATGCATCAAAATTATACCTATTTTTTGTCAGATCAGAAAAAATATAATACATTTTTTGGTGTGCCACAGAATGTTAATAATTAGGTTATGTGTTCCGTGAGATGAAAACCCGCTGATCTAGAAGTTAGATTTCTGGCTTAAATGGTGTGCTCTGAACTCTCCTGGTCAGGGGTGACGGCAGAGGTGCAGCATTCTGCAGAGGGTTCCTACCATTAGGGGGAAAGAAAATAACAGCATATAACCGAGTACTGTCGAATTGTGGAAGTTCCACTCGTGTAGCTGGTCTTAAAAATCCATGAGAAAAGATCCCATTGGTGGAAATGCTGGGAGAGGTCCTGCACACGCAGCTGCATTCTCGCCTAGTGGTCCTTCCGGATCAAAACCCCGAGGGGAGCACTGAGGACTGTCACTTTTTATGAAAACTCAGCGAGGTGGTTGGTGTGTTGAAGGGTGCAGAATGGTAAGTCCATCTCAGGCTTACCAGATTCCTTCTGTTCCACCTTTTTCTGTCTCTGGTTTTATCCTCCTGCTGGCTTCTCTCAAGGTCACTAGACAGCTCCCACAGCAACCGCAGCTTCAGTGGTTTTGCCCACATCCAGAAGTTGAAAAATAAATCACTGTGCTTTGAGCTGATTACGCTACCCCTGAATCAATTCCCAGGGCCAGGTGACTGACACATGCTGATTGGCTCTGAACTGCTGATTCAAGAGCCAATGACACTGGAAGGAGGAGGAACAAATAACTGTAATTGGCTGAGGTCAGTCAAGACCCTCTCCTAGAGTCCCAGAGGGGTCCATCTCAAGCACGCCTGGCTGCTGCACAAGGAGAGAGAAGGCCAGGCATGGCCACCAGGAACCTGCTCTGTGGGCCGCCTTAGGTTTTCCATGGTTGGAATGGCAAAAAAGACCACCTTGTATTGGGCCCGATTGTGTTCTGGGCACTGAGTAAGGAGTCTTTATTATTTATTTTAATCCTCACAAGAAATTTTGGAAGAGGCACTGCTATCCTTAAGGAAATTTCATCTCAGAGAGTTTGAGCCATTGCCTAAGGTCAGACAGCTAATATGCATCAAAGCTTAGCTCATGGATTTCATTGCTTCTTGGCATAGCTTGCTGACGACCCTGAGGTCCATCTGAGAGGGGTGAAATAGGCAGGTTTAGGAAATTTTAGAAATTAAGGAGACCATGGAAGAAACACAGGGCATCCCCTGAGGTGTCCCAGACTGCAAGAGGGCATAGGCCGGGCTGAGGGACCCCCCACCCCTGAGTGCACAAATTTTTGTATATATATATATATATATATATATATATCTCCAATGTGGGTGTGGGTTTTTTCCTCCCACTTAAGCATCTTAATGAAGCATTTGTTCGTGTTATCAGATGCTGGCCTAGGACCAGATCGAAGGAATGAATCATAGCTGATGTAAGGTGCGTCTCAGTAGAGCTATTATGTGGTACCCAGGGGCACTGCACTTTATGATACAAGATCAGAGCTCCACTCTTGACCCAGGTGAGCAAGTATGATGTCATGAACTAGGTGCTTGGATGCAGTTCAAAGAGTTGAGGACAAGCTATGAAAACCAGGGAAAGCAAGGAAACCTTAGGATCACCAGAAAGTCACCCGTCTCTCTCCCCTCCCCACCCTGCCTGCAAAGCTGCTATGAACTCTCAGTGGAACCTGGTGGAGCACATCATTAGTCCAGGTTTGTACTTATCCCCTGAAAGAAGACAGGTTGTCAGGAGCTGTGGAGCCTCTGGGTTGGTGAGTCTTCCAAGAAATCTGTTCCGGGGGAACTTCGTGGAAGAAGAAATTCCACATTCCCTGCAAGCTTTGGGCTTTCTGTTCTGTTATGAGAATGTGGACCACGGTCCCTGACTGCAGTTCTGTTTGAGGGGAGTATCAAGTGTGCGGGTGGGCAGGTGGGTGGAAGGGGTGCCTGGGTAAGTGCACAGACTTACACAACCCGACATGGGTGTCCTTGACTTCCAGAGAAGGGCGACCCTGCACAGCAACACCAGGGAACAGCCAGAGAGGGAGGGCTCACAGACATATGTGCCTGAATAAACAAAGGTGAGAGAAACTTGCAGTCCTAATGTTTCATCCAGACTCGTTTTTCTCCAGAGACTGCATGGAAGCTCTTGGTTGGAATGATTAATTGTGCTGAGCTCCACCTGAAATGCTTACATATCCTCAAACCATTTCATGTTTGCCTTTACTCAAAATAATCAGTTACCTTCTAATTAACGTGAACCCTAGTACATGAAAGGTGTAGCTCAGGCCAATAAAAAGGGAGGTGATATCATGTTAGCAGTTTCTCAAAAGCAGTTTAAAAATGACATTCTTAAGCATAATACGCTGAAGACACAGGATTCCCAAAACTTGTAATGATGTTGTTTAAAACATGCCCTAGCTGATTTGGCTCAGTGGATAAAGCATCGGCCTGTGTACCGAACGGTCTGGGTTAGATTCCAGTCAAGGGCATGTACCTCGGTTGCACGCTCCTCCATGGCCTGGTCCCTGATAAGGGCGCGTGCCGGAGGCAACCAATCGATGTATTTCTCTCACATCGATATTTCTCTCTGTCTTCTCTCTGTCATCGATATTTCCCTCTCTTTTTCACTCTCTCTAAAAATCAATGGAAGAGGTGGGGGAAACTACAATATAGTATTCTTTTCTAAGGAAAACTACCCAAAGAAGTTGCCTGGCCTGGTAGCTCACTTGGTTAGAACATCATCCCAATACACCAAGGTTGTAGATTGGATCCCTAGTCAGGATACATACAAGAATCAACCAATAAATTCATAAATAAGTGGAACAACAAATATACATATCTCTTTAAAAATCAATCAATAAAATTTTTTTTTCAGTTGGCCCAGATTCATGCAAAGACAGTCATGTTTTCTGTCATGTGACCCCCTCAGCCTACAACTGATTGGACCAGAGGTGGCTTCCCCACCCCCCACAAATAGAGAAATCTGTAATAGGTGGAGTTTGGGGTGGAGGGGAGAAGGTTTACACAATTTTCATTCAAAATAAAAATATGAGTTCTCTTGTTCAAAAAGCAGGGGAAACATGCCAGTAAATGTAACAAAATATAAAGCTTTTCCCTTTCTTCCAGTCTCTGGAGGTGCCTTATTTGCTATTCAATGTCATTTTAAATGAGGGAAAAACAAAACTTTAATTTTTTACCATGAATTTTATCATTCTCCTTTATATTGTGCAATTCCTGTTTCAATGCAGTGTCAGAGGATTTAACTCATATGCTGATTAACCAAAATCACACAATTTCTATTTTGTAGCTCATACATGCATCTATGTTTTCTTCTTACCAAAACATTGACAAAACTGCAAATATTAAAACAGCTGTTATATCATTGCATGATACGCACATTTTCTACTCACACTTTGGGCTTACTGATGAGTAAGAAAAGACTGAAAAATAGAGAAAAGGCTTATGTCCTTTCCCTCTTTGTCACCCTCTGTGTGCAAGTGGTTGACTAGAACAGGGAAGTAACATGAACAAGGAAAGATGTAGTGGGATGCCCTGGTCATTTGTTTGTCACTGTCTTTTCCCTGTGCTCAGAGCAAGATCTGGATCTCATGGGAAGTGGGCCTTGTGGGGTCATTTCTGTCTCCCCCTTCCTCAGTCATAGATGTTACAGGGTTACCACTCACCTTTAACACTGAGGCTCACGGAGCTCCCACAGCCCACGAGTCTGAGGGAATTCTGTGTTTGGGGCATTACAGAGGCTCCATGTGAATGAGGACACACAATTGTATCTCCTCTGCTCACACCCAGCCTCTATTGTCTCAGTGAGTTTCTCTTACAAAACACAAGTTCAGACAAAATTGTTAACAATTTTGGTAGCAAAGCACTGAACCAGCCTAGAGACCTTTGAGCATAGGGTCCCTGTACGACAGCACATATCATGCATCCAGGACAGTGGCCCTGCTCCTCGGTGAGAAGGACCAAGCTAGCCCAGCCAATCAGATTCTCTCCATTGAAAATGGAAACAGAGATGTAACACTGAGTGGAGGCTCAGTCACTAAGTTCCAGTAGAGGAAGCGGAGGAAGAACATATCTGAGCCCCAAAAGTCCAGTAAAGACTATTCACCAACTTCTGGACTGAGTATCTAGGATGTTCCTTAGCTTCTCATGACCTCCCATTTCCACGCCTGTGTGGTCTGAGCTCTACCACAGTCTTTGCACTTCTCATGAGGTCTGGGCATGTGGCTGAAATTTTACTTATTACCACACTCGCCCTCCTACTGCCTCTCTCATCACTTGGCATAATTACCGTAACTCTCTGTTCCCTGCAGCTAAGAGTCTGATAAACAATTAAGGTAAATGGTTGTTGTCAGTACAATCATGTTGGAGCAAAAGGAGGAGTTTAGATAAATGAACCCCAAGAAGGAGTATGTTAATGTCCTTAACACTTTTAGGTGAGGTGGAACCTGCTCAAATAACAATTTCTCTGCTTAGGCAGATGGAGATGAAATGAAACAAGGATAGTAGTTCTTAGATGGTCCAACTGACAAAAATGTATATCGGGATGTTCTTTCTGAGTTATTTAAAATAGCAAAAATTTACAACCTAAATGTCGAACAATACAGGATTGGCTAAACAGATTACATCATTTGGATGGTATTTCCTTTCAGAAAATAAAAAGTATGTTTGTAAAAGAATATTTTAGCAGTGTTCATATCAAGATGATCATGGTAACATTGCCATTATATTGAATGTATAAATATTTATTTATTTGTTTGTTTATATGAGTAGAGCAAAGACCATAAAGTTACAAGCCATTTATCTCTGGACTGTAGGATTAAGAGTTTTTTCTATTTTTCATTTCATAATTAAAAGTTTTTAATGTATTTTAAGCTTTGATTTTAAAAATTAATAAATTTCTTCAAAGAATCCAGTAAGTCCCATCAACACAATTCCACACTTGGTAAGTAACTTTATAATTGTAATTTGATCTCTCATGAAATATAGGATGATAATTAAGAGGGTGCATTTCTGAAGTCAAATGGCTCTTGATTCAAATTACAGGTCTGCCACTTTTCTAGCTATTTGACCTTCAGCAAAAAGTCTGCATTAACCCATTTCCTTACTGGTAATATGAAGTTTTCAATAAATGACCACTTTCAGAGTCATTATGAGAATTAAATGAGATGATAAAATCCCTTTGGGAAGGGCTTATTGTCCATCCTATTAATTTTATATCCAAATAATGAGAGTGGTTGCCAGCTCAACAGATATTAAGGGGGTGAATGGGCATGTACAAACACCCATGCACATATGTGCACACATGAACAAATGACGACGAGGGTCATAAAAAATCAGACCAATGTCCCTTCACTTGTCTACATCTTTTTTCTTGTGCATTTATGATATGTAAAACTGAATATCAGCTTTTAAAACCGTCACCTTCCCTTTGTTTAAAAAATCTTAATGTTGTTTCATCACTATGGCCAGGAATTCACATATATTATCTTCAAACTTTAATTGTGTTGAAGATCTACATTGACATCATAATTGATAGTGCCTCTATTTTATCATTTTTAAATTGGGTTTGTTTATTCAAGATTAATAAGTATCTGATTTCCTCAGCTCACACTTTAAATAGTTTAAAAATAAAACAGAGGCAAATTCTCCCTGTTGCCTTCTCTCCAAATCCCAACCCCCTTTTCCAAGTAGATAACCACTACCATTAACTCCTTTGGAATTTTTCCTGAGGTTTTTAAGTATATACTTATAGTCAATTACATTGTGGCCCCCAAAATGTGTCCAAGTCCTACCTGACCCACAGGACCTGTGAGTGTGACCTTATTTGGAGAAAGGGTCTTTGCAATGTAATTACGTTAAACATCTCAAGATGAGGTTATCTTGGATTTCCAATGGCCCTAAGTCCAAAGGCAGATAGATGTCCTTTTAAGAGAAGAAAAGGGCAGAGGGAGATTTGAAACAGACACAAGGCAAACAGTCATGTGAAGACTCGGGCAGAGGCTGGAGTGACGTCACCACCTGCCCAGGAACACCTGGAGCCAGCCAGAGCTGGATGAGGCGGGAAGGGCTCCTCCCTCCCCAGAGCCCTGCCGACCCCTGGAGTCTGGTCTTCTGACCTCCAAAACTGTAAAATAATAAATGTCTGCTGTTTATGAATTTTTGATCATTTGTTACAGCAACCTCAGAAATCTAATAAAACATACAAGCAAAATAAGAATATTCGTTGACTTCTGTTCACTATTTAACAGTTGTTCTTAGTGTTTGGGTGAGTTATCTACACTGCTGTCAGAAAAGTCCAAACCCTGAGTGGTTTTTAAACCATAGGAAACTTGGAAGGAAAATATTTTCAACTCCTTGATAATACCGGGGCTTAATTATAGTTTCTTGAATTGCAGCCTCAGGGAATTTCAGAACACATAATTTAGCTTTTCTCTACCATAGAAATATTCTATTGGAGCAAACGAGATCAGGGCTCTTGTATTCCGTTCATCTTGCCCAGAAGGTAAAAGTAGTAATTCATACTTTCAGAGAGAGAGGGAGAGAGAATATGCCTAAGTAGCCAATTTTAATTCCTGCGTTTTCTAATTTTTAGCATTGGGGCTAAGCTGAAAATAAATGTATTTGGTTACTTGGAGTCAAAGGCAGAAAAGTGACTAGTGCCCGGCATAACGCTTTCATTGCTGGATAATAGGAATGGGGAGGAAGGGGGACACTGGAGTTTGGGGCAGTCAGAGCAAGGAGGAGCCCCAGGGGGTAGGGCAAGGGGGCTTGGGAGGGAGGCTGTTTGCACCGTTTTAACAGCCAGTCCTGCCTCCCTCCCCAGGCATGTCAGCCATACACAGCTCCAGTGATAGCATACAGAGCACACCTTGCCACATCCTCCCCCACCCATCGAACTATCTCACCCTCCTGAGACATGAGGTAACTGCCTGCCCACTTCACAGAAGCCGCCAGTGAAGGCTCCAGACTACAAACATGCTCCACCAGGGCTGCACACGCAGGCCTTGAACCCATATTCTGGGACTTCAACTCTCAAATTCAACTTCAGACAACAGCTGCTTTTGAAATGACAGTCAATCTCCCCAGTGCGGGCACACCACCAAGCTGGTTCCCTTTCAGACCAGAGAACCAAAGAAAGCCGCCCTGAGAGCCGCCCTGGGGAGCTGTGGGAGTTGCCCTGAGGACCAGCTTTTCAAAGGAAGAAGGCAGGAGGCTGTGTTACGGGCGAGACCCTAAAATCTGGATGTGGTGGAGGAGTCGAGCACAGAGCACCCCTCGGCAAATTTACCCAATAAAGGCCAACATCAGAGTGAGGAAAACGGGCCTACTGTACCCAGTAAGTGGCAGAAGGTGGTGACCCAAAATGTCATCCATAGAGATTATTTTACAGAGAACGGGACTGAGAAGGGCACGTTCTTGCACTTGACGCTGACATCAAAGAGCAGTGCACCTCTCTCAGGTAACCTCGGGGGACAGGTCTTGTTCCTCTGCCGCTGAGGGGTCACTGCAGGTCAGGTCTGCAGAGAGACCGCTGGCCCTGCGCTTGAGTGTAAGGAGTGCCCAGGCCATGGCTGAGCTGCACCTGGTTCAGTATATTTGCTGGCAGAAGAAATGAGGCCTCTCTCTTTCTAGAACTCCAGTGGGCCTAGCGGTGGCCAGAGCCATGTGCCATGTGTGGGCACAGGCCTGAGGGCTCCATCTGCATATTTCAGCCCTGTGCTAGGCTGAATAATGGATGCAGGTTCTGAGCAGCAGAAACCCTACAGTAACGATCAGCCAGGCTGTGCACAGGCGAGCCTTGGCCCACTTTTGCTGCTGCTGGTCCCTGAGAATGAACCCAAAGTACAGGCACCTCTGAGCACTGAGACCTGGGGGTGCAGAGGGGTTGAGAGGAGGCTCGTCTGAACCATAGGGTGTTTCTCCCGATGGCCAAAGGGGCGCATCATCTATGGCAGTGATGGCGAGCCTATGACATGCGAACTCATTTTTTTGGTTGATTTTTCTTTGTTAAATGGCATTTAAATATATAAAGTAAATATCAAAAATATAAGTCTTTGTTTTACTATGGTTGCAAATATCAAAAAATTTCTATATGTGACACGGCACCAGAGTTAAGTTAAGGTTTTTCAAAATGCTGACACACCAAGCTCAAAAGGTTCGCCATCACTGGTCTATGGGATGTTAAAGAGCATGGGAGGCTGGTGTTGCCCTACTTCACCTGAAGATGAGTTTAAGGCAGTCCTGTGCTGGGACTAGGGGTTTGCATGGCCTCCATGCGGCCTGCAGCCGGCGGAGAGATGAAATGATGGCAGTTAGAAATGAATTTCTATTTGACCAACCACGACTTAACAGCCTACCCTGTGTTCTGCTTCAGGACTGGAGAGATAAAGTAAAAAAGCAATGGAAATTTACGGCATGTTATTAAAACTAATAAAATTAAATAAATTGTCAGCCCCCAAACCAACATTTAAAGTCAATGGCAAAGATGATATGAAATCCTGGATCTGTTTCAAAATAACTGAGTTGGGGGGGGAGGGGGGGAGGATGGCAGGGGTGGGTAGGTGGGGTAGAGAGGAAGAGACCAGGCATGAGTTAATAATTGTTGAAGTTTGGGTTTGAGTACCTAAGGGTCCCTTACTCTCTCGCGTTGTTTATACTTTTGAAACTTTTCACTATAAAAAGGTTTTCCTTTTTAAGTATCCCATTGAAAATACCAAAAACCCTTAGATTCAACCTTCCAAGAAATGTGTGGTACCTATCTAAGGAAAGCTGTAACACCTACCTGAAAAATCTAAAGACCCCAAAAGACAAACAGCATGTTCCTGGAAGGGACTCTTTCTTATCATAATGACATCCATTTTCATTAAAATTAGTCTATAAATTCAATGTCATTCCAATAAAAATTTCAGCAGAAATTTATTGAACCTGATTTTCAAAAAAAATATTCAAGAGTAGCAATGAAATTTATAAAACAAAATGAATGAGGAGATTATCTTACCAAGTATCAGAATATGTTAAGATAGTGTGATCTATAATAATAAAAAGCGTAATATACTAATTAGACCAGACACCTTCCTTCCGGACAAAGGTGCAGTGGGCAGGGGCCACAGCAGAGGTGGCAGGGGCCCCCGGCTGTGGCTACGGTGGTGGCGGCTGGCAGGCGGGGGGCACCAGGGCCAAGTCCCTGGCACAAATTTTGTGCATCGGGCCTCTAGTATTGACATAAGGAAGAACATGCATGAATAGAACAAAATAAGGAATTCAGAGATAGACAAGTGCATGTATGGAAATGTGATTTAACATAGAGATAGCATTTCAAATCCTTCCCTTCCTGAGTTAAGACAAATTCAGTTTTTCATTTGTAAAAAATGAGGTTATGAAAATATATTTATGTGTATGATATACTTTTCTATTGGTAGGTCTCTATATATCATATTTTTATATTTATAGTAAAAGATCAAGCATTTACTCTAAATGCCTATTTTATGTTTTTATACATTTGCAGTTGAAAAAATATTTAATTAACATTTGTTTATATGTTCCATGTAGATAAGCTTTATGAAGGCCCGATCTTTAAATACAGTCACAATCTGAGGGACTGCAGGTTGAACCTGAGGGAAACATAATTCAGCCAATAACAGCATTTTCCTGGCCGTGGACAAATGAGCCAGAAGGCAGCTTTGTACCCTCAGCCCTGCAGGGACCAGCTGCCAACAGGTCCCATCTGGTCAACAGCTGGTGACATTCTAACGGAGGGACTCTCACAGGGTGTGCATTGCTGACCTCCCACCAGATAGTGGCTGGATGGAGGAAAAGCTCTGATGATCCTATCTCACAGGGAGAGTAAAGAACACGCTTTTATTTCCTTAAAGTCCAAACGAGAACAGTTATACGCTTGGTGGGTGTGTCAGGCACAGGATCCTCAGGTTTAATCTCACTTCATCCTCACAGCAGCCAACATGCGAAGGGTCGCCTACCATGATCTTTGTTTCTAAGATAAACACAGTTTTGGTGTAGCAGCCTGACCTGCTAAAAGTCACTGAGCTGGGAAATGGCCTTGACCTGGGCCCATCGAACTCCAGAGCCTGTGCCTTGAATTCCCACCCTCCACTGCTTTTCCTCAAGTTGTTCCTACTACTCTTTTGCTTTGGAACATTCCTAATTCTTACAGAAATTATTCTTAGAGAAACATTCCTAATTCTTATAGAACTGAAAGTTCTTGCAGAAGTCTCAGATCCAGAAAGCCCTCTTCTGTCAAAGTTTTCGAATAGTCTGTTATCCCTGTGACGCTGGAAGTCTGGCTGTGGTACAGACATGACCATGGGCGGCAGCCCAGTGTGGATGTTCTCTGGGTATCCTTAGAGCAAGGACATCTGCAGTCTTCTCAGGCAGCCCCTATAAGGAGAGAGGAAAGGAGAGAAAAGATGGTGGGGCCAGACGTGGCCCAGAAGAGATGACAATGACCCAGGAGGGCGTTTTGATTCCCGTCTCCTGGCAACACCCAGGGCAGGTTCCAGAGAATGAGTGTAGCTGAGTAAGTCCAGGGGTTGCTAAGTGGTGCTGGGACAGATGCTGGGGGAATAAAGAAATCTCCAGGGACATCAGGGCATGGGCATCAGGAGAGCAGAGCATCCACGGAGTCAGCATCAAGATCTACGTCTGTCCCCCGGCAGCTGCCAGTCACTCTCAGTGACAGAATTTCCCTGCTGGGTGGAAGCTGAGTGGTCTGCCAACTTCACACAAGAAACGTCAGGATCATTCTATAGGAGCCAGTGCCACGTTCCACATGGAAGGGAGCCATACAACATGTTCCAAAGAAATTAATTACCCGGGGAAGTTGTTTTAAAAAAACAACAAAAATTATACAGAAATGGGGGCTGCCAATGCTGGGCCTTGGTTTAGCTGAGGGGGATGGCGTTCCTTGCTTGCAGGCCTGTGACCCACAGAGGTGGCCGAGCATACAGCCTCTAAAGTTACTGGCTGAGAAAATGTTATGTAAAATGCGGTTCTTTTCTGAACAGACTCTTCTCGCCTCCAGGGTGCAAGGAGACAAAAATCACCAGGGTCTCTACAAATCATATGAGTTGGAAACACTGGGGAAGTACAGAAAGTTCAATGAATCCACTGGGGGGAAATTACTTAATTTTTCATAGCTGGTCCAGCCAGCACAAGTACACTCAAATACAATAAATTTTCTCTCCGTGACTCTCACAAGAAGCCATAAAAAAATGTTGACACTGTCATAAGAGAAATATTAGGGGTAAAAATATGAATTGGAAAGAGTAATCTTTATTGTTTAACAGATGGGCTCCTCGCACCCCTCCGAGTGACATTATTTATGGGTGTTTTCTCAACCCTGTGGATTGGCCATGGCCAGATTGTAACCCCCTGGGGACTTTCCCTGGCCACCCTGCACAAGGGGGTCAAATACAAGTTTGGCGTCCAGTGGGCAGATGGGCACGGCTGAGAAGGATGGGAAGGCAGGTACAGCAGGTCCCCAGTCCAGGCAGGACTGTGGGAATGGGAGCAGGTGTGTGACTCCAGGTCCATTATCAATCACTTTGAACTTGTCTCTAGTTACATAACACACATCTTTCCAAATGGAATGGGTGACTAAGATATATAACAGATACTATAAATATGTATAAACTTCAGTTATGTTGAATTTCAAATATTCTAATTAGGCAAAAATGGACCTATTTTCCTGGTTATTCATTCAAATATAGTCTTGTCCTTTTGTTTGATAATTAATTTCTTACCCACCCTGTGCTGATTCGTTCTGCTTTCTTCTCTCTCCTTCTGAAAGGACCCAAAGAGAGCGAGCCTGGAGCCAGAGGCAGCTGTGGGAAGCGGCTGTACAGATAGAAACCCTCTTTCCAAGTGACGTTCCCCGGTCTCCAGCCATCTCACAGGCCCTGGTGTCCCAGAGACCACGCAGCCTACATCCTGCACCACACTTGTCCTTGAACTACATTTGGTGCCTCCTTACTAAGGTTTGCAAGTTAGAGATTGTGAGATGAATAATAATTAACTAAGACTAAACGCTGGGAGACTCCCAGTTGAAACAGCTCAGGTGGAACCGAACAGAGGTGGCAAGGAGAAGGCGCCCTGTGAAGAGAGCAGCGAGCACAGGAGGGGCGGGGGTCTGGACACCGCAGTGTGGAGGGGCTATGAACACACTGTGTGTCCACACCTGCTTTTTAGCTGGAGAGAGAGAGAGAGAGAGAGAGAGAGAGAGAGAGAGAGAGAGGTGTTTGGGAACTTTCTGGAAGTCACTTAGGTAAGAAGAGGAAGAGCCGGAATGTAGACTGAGCTTCTGTCCACAATGTGCGCAGCTGCCTCATTTGCTCTCTAGAAACACCTTCCCAGGCATGCGACCCTCACAGTCATGCAGGGCCTGAACTCAGCCAGCTGTGTGTGTTGAGTGCTCTGTGCTAGGCCGTGCCCATTAGTGGCCAGTTCTGTCTGGAGAGGAGCACTTTCTAAAACCCATACCCTCACAGCCCAAGTGCCCATCAGTAGACGAGTGGATAAAAAAGCTGTGGTACATGTACACCGTAGAATACTGTGCAGCAGTAAAAAAGAAGGATCGCTAAGCCTTTGAGATGGCATGGAGGGGCCTGGAGAGTACTATGCTAAGCAAAACAAACCAGCCAGAGAAAGATAAGTATCACATGATGGCACTCACATGTAGAATCTAATGAATAAAATAAACTGATGAACAAAATAGATCCAGAGACATCAAAGCATGGAACAGACTTTTGAATCTTAGAGGGAAGGTGGGGTGGCTGGGGGGGGGGGGGGGAGAAATTAACCAAAGAACTTGTATACATATATGCAAAGCCCATGGACACAGACAATAGTGTGATGAAAGGGGTGGAGTGCGGGCTAGAAGGTATCAATGGGGACAACAGGGACATCTGTAATACTTTCAGCAATAGAGATAAATTTTAAAAAAGAAAAATGAAATCCAGACCCTCACGTGTTTAACTGCTGGGTGTGGAGACAGTTGCACACACTTTGCACTGTGATGGCAGGTCCACCCAGCAAGGACGCGCACGTGAGGTTCTGACAGGGCGTCGCTGAAGTTCCCTCTCGGTTTGCATGGAAGGAAGCCGGTAGAGGCCCTGTAGTCGTTCTCTTTGGAGGAGTTTCTAGGCAGCCTGCCTCAAAAGTGGTGTTTCATCAATATGCAAAGTATGTATGTTTTTTTAAATTTCCAATGGCAAGAAGAGAAGATTGAACAAAAAGGAATTCTCTAGGAGGTTGGTGGGATGCCGTTTCAACTCTTACTGGGGACTCAGAAACACTCACCAGGTCTGTAGGCAAGATAAACCCCAGGACTCCAGTTCCCACGGCAGCCCTGGTCCCCTGCGTACCCCGCAAGACAGTGCATCATCATCATCGTCGTCGTCACCCCCGCCCCACTTCTGCCCACAGACACTGTCTGGAGTTCACCTTGTCTTACCTCCTGCCTTAGACTCTCCCAGGATCGAGGCCCATCGTGGTCCCCTGGTTAGAAGGCTCCCCCCTCCTCTCTCTTTCCAACCCCTTTCCCTTAGAAAGACAAATCCCTGACACACAGCATGCATCACCCACTTTTTGTCAGTGGTTTCTCGAAGAATCTTTCATTGCTCCGAGAAGGCTGTCAGAGCGGGCTCCCACTGTGCTTCTTGCTTGGACTTCTCACCAGTTGACATTGACGAGGGTCCCTGGGCCCTGCAGGGGGCTCGACCCCTGACCTGCATTCCCACCATGCCCAGCAGGCTCTTCTGTAAAGCAAAACAGAACAGACCTCATCAATATGCAAGAATGTGTTTCCATCATCTCCAAAGCGTGGAAGAAAGAAACATTTCAAATAATGCTGTAGCAGGTAGATGACTTGGCTTTCTCTTTTATCCCCAAATCCTTATAAAGACTTTGTTCTTGTTTTAACAAAGAAGAAAATTGTATTTTACTTGCCAAACATTGTAGAGTTTATGTGAGAAATAAATCTTTGAAAAATAAAGATAATCAAGTAAGAATAAAAAATATTATAAAGCAAAATAAAAAACAACAAAGACACAAAGAAATTAAAACAGTACTGTGATGGCCCCTGAACAAACCAAGTGGAAACGACAAACACATGTGTTGTAAGTAAATGCAGAATATTATAAAGGTAAAATGACAAATTAGTGAGGAAATGAGGGATTTTTTTTTCATCAAAATTATATTCTACAATTGGCTAAAAAATTGGGAGACAGAATTAAGACCTTACTTTCATCTTAAACCAAAAAAGAATTTCAGATAGATTAAGGATTTCTATAAAGCCATGCATATGATAGAAAAAATACTGGCCAAAGGTTTATATTACATCAAGGGGAAATCAGGACTTAGCTTAACTCCAAAAACAGACATGTCAACAGGATGGTTTTGACCAGGACTGCCAGATATTTACCAGGACAGGGCAAATGGTGGCCCCCATATCACATGTGAAAATATCCAGAAGTTGTAAGTCAAGATAACACATTGTTAAATTTATTTAAGAAGGGGAGAAGAGAAGAGAGAGAGAGAAACATCTGTTTGTTGTTCCATTTCTTTTTGCATTCCTTGATTGATTCTTGTATGTGCCCTGACTGGGGATGGAACCCGCAACCTTGGTATATTCGTACAATCCTCTAACCAACTGAGCTACTCATCCAGGTCTGAGGCATTGTTAAGAGAAATCTGTTTTATCCTCTAACTTGATAAATATATTGTCATAATAAGCCACAAAAGCAAAAATAAAAATTTGTATAAGGTTATGGTTTTTATATGATTGGAAGTGGAAAAATACCAGACTGACTAATAATGATTGTGTTGTGTTTGAGTGTTCTATTGCTGAGCCAGCCATATTTGGTAAATCACAAAACAAATATATACATAACTGATAAAATGTCATATTTACTCTATAAAAATTACTTTCTTGCCTTCACTTCAGCAAAAATCACTATATTATTTTTTAGATTTTCCACACAATTGGTATCCCACTGACCCTAATGTTCTAAAGGATTAAAAAATAAAATTTAATTACATTCCAAATGTATAAAATTTGAATTATTTTCCTTAGAAATATAGATTGAATGAAGATAAGAAATCTAAAATTGTTTTCATGAGTTTAAATAATACCTTTATCTAAAATATCTAAGATGACCTACTAAAATAAAAGACAATGTTTAAATTAATGGCTATCAGAATTTTAAATGCAATTATTTATACAGAGCTGAACTTTTAAATTTATTTTATTAAATCTCACAAGATATTTTAATAAAAAATAACACTATTTACAAGTACAACATTCACTGTCTTCATTGCCAATATAAAGAAATGGAAGCACCTGCTATGTTTACACATGCATGTATGTTTGTGTGTATGTGACATGAGTCCTCACAAAGTAACATGCATGTACACATATATATGGAGACAGAGAGACTGTAAATTAATCAGTATTGGAACATGCTTCTCAGCCACCATGTGGGATTGTGAATGTCACATTAATCTGAAAAGACGTCCAGATTTAAGAATTTGTACACGCAAAGAAGCAAGAAAATGGACACACGATCCAACCAAGAAATTGTACTTAATATGCAAGAGTGTATGTAGTTCACACTGTCCAAGAAGTAAGGTTTGACCAATCTGCATTTTTCTGTAAAAAAAAGCACTTGTGTCACCTAGTCCTGCCCACTCAGGAGTGACAACTCTCCCCAACCTCTTCGTCAGCACGACACACACACACCATCCTCGTTTAGGGACACCATTACCTTTTGTTTCAGGGATGTGGACAAGAGGTGAGGCGTTTTTCCCAGGAACCTGATATTAGTCAGCTGTTCTCAGGGTGTGGATGCCCCTGTACCAGTGCCGCACACCCGTCCACAGGGACATGGGCTGTGACGACGTTCAAACATCACCTTCTTTAAAACAAACCGAACAAAACCAAAAATCTATGAATAAAATAAGAAGCAAACTGGAATACACACGTGCAATATACACAACATACTAAGAAGTAATATTGCTATGTAAAAAAAAAGTTTGTATGTATTTTTCCGTGTGCTCCCAAAAGCAAACTATGTAGAGATAATGACACCAAACAATTGACAAAAGAAAAACTATATATGACCCTCTCCACAACCCCCCACCCCCCAGAAAAAAAAAATACACACACATAATGAATAGGCCTTACCTTCCAAGTAAGATCCTGGGTGGCCTGTAGGCTGACTATTTGCAAGCTTAAGAGAAGACCTGCTTGCCCTAACCGGTTTGGCTCAGTGGATAGAGTATCAGCCTGCGGACTGAAGGGTCCCAGGTTCGATTCCGGTCAAGGGCACGTACCTTGGTTGCGGGCACATCCCCAGTAGGAGGTGTACAGGAGGCAGCTGATCGATGTTTCTTTCTCATCGATGTTTCTAACTCTCTATTCCTCTCCCTTCCTCTCTGTAAAAAATCAATAAAATTTATTTTTTAAAAGAGAGAGAGAGAGAAGACCTGCTTTTTGAGAGAAGTGGGAATGGGAGTCCAAAGGAAGGGGGTGTCAGGAGGAGAACTGTGAGGGGCCAAGGATGCAACTTCAGGAAGCAGGCTAGTGATGGTGGAAGGTCAAGGTCACAGGGAGACCCAGGAGGGGAGGGACCTGTCTACTTCACCTCTGGAGTCCGGAGCAGAAGGAAAGAGAGGCTGCACTTCCTTCCATATGTTTTGTCGTGGGAACAGACGATGGATGACAGAGAATAACCATGGTCCCCATTGCTCTGAGGGCCCTCTATGTCAAGCACTGTACTAGGCACTTTGGGGAGGCACCTGTTTGAAATCCGGCAGCTTTTTCCTCCTTGACCCAGAGACAAAATAGTGCTCGTGCTCCTGGGAGGTCGCCAGGGACCTCTGAGAGGGTGAGTGGGTGAGCCGGTGGCTTTGCCAAATGCCAATGGTCAGGGAGCTGGTGCTACTTCAATGAGCCATGTCCTCTACCTGCACAGAAGTGAAAGCCACTAGTTTTGGTCTCTGCACCTAAAGCATCACTTTTTCTTTTATATAACACAGAGCTAAATGTTGTTTGCTACTGTAATCAATTTAAACTAGCCATAAACATTTAACTAGATTTCAGGACAAATAGCCAGTGAACCTAAAAATAACTTATTTTTATTTGCCATTCGCTGTGCTAAGTGCCTTTATGTTTAGCAATGGATTTCATACGTCAGTATTAAAAGGAAATAGCTTAGAAACCACCCCCATTTGCCACCATGTCATAGGTTTATGTAATAAATAATAGAGGCTCAGGTAAAATCATCGCACACTTTTTTCTAAGTCGTCCTTACCAAAGCCACACTCTCACTAGAACACTGTGCTAAAGAAAGGGGTACTGATTTTATCCTAGCTTTAACTAAACCGAGATGGTTACAACCCTAGATTTTAGTTTTTAAAAACGGTGCCGTTCTTTGTTTTTTAGTAAAAATGACTGTTCTCTATCAATCCAATAGGTTGTCACAGTCTGCTCCTGTCCTGGGCTCCACCCGCAGAGGGCCGTCTCCACCTCATAGACAAGCTCTCTGGAAATAACACTTGGTTTTGGAAATAACAGACAAGCTGCGCACAAAAGTGTTTCACTTGCCACCTTCAAAGGTGATCTCGACAGCAGAATTTCTGGACTGTATCTGAAATGCGTCTGATTTGCTAAACAAGCGCTCTCTAGAGGAAGCAGGAACAGCTCAGATGTGAGCTCTTCTTGAGTCTGGTATAGAGGGAGGTTACTCCAAAGACTCACAGAGCAGCTAACTCCGGCCAAGGACATTTTTTCCTGCTTCCCCAACTCTTCATTCACAGAGTGTCCATGTCCCCCTCTGAACCATGCAGACTCCAAGGCCTGAAATCACCAACCTTTGTCACTCCTTTGCTCTCCTCTAGCTGCTCATCTCAAGGTTTTATTACTGATATTGTTATTGCCATAGTGGGTATGGTTACTATTTGCACTGTGTTGTTCTGCCATTGAGATAGAGGAGCGATTCTCAACCTTTTCCATCTCAGGCCACACATAAACTAATTACTAAATGTCTACAGCTCACCAGAAAATATAGTTTGGGGCAACCTGACAAAAAAAATAGATATAATTTTGATTCATTCACACTAGATGGCTATTGTTGTGTTGGCTGTTGTCATTATTTTATTTGACAATCTAAGGGAAAAGAGGTCAGTGCCCCCAACTAAAGAGTCGGATATTGCAAGAGGCACACTGGTTGAAAATCGCTGAGGTAGATTGAAGAATTTTATAAAAAGAGCTGACACTGCATAAAAATAGCCAGACTACCAATACTTGGAGACAAGTGAATAATTTGAATAACATAACTTTTGTTAAAATTTTTAAAAAACAAACCCTGACCATGCCGTGTCACATTGCTGGTGTTCCCTGTGACTGTACTTCAGCAACTGGTCTAAATTCACACCACACTCAACATCTCTGCATCCCACGGGTTAAGGATAATTAGCCGTCTCAGACAGTGAATACAAAACAATTGAATGTATTTAAGGGAAGAGATGGGGGATGGGGATACTCAAAGGGAAGAGTTACACAGCACTGAGCCCAAAGGTATAGGGTCCATGATGGCAGCAAAAATATACTTAGGACAGTGAAACAAGAAAGGACATAGAAGAATCAACATGAGAGTCTAGGCGGGGCTGCTTTGGCTCACTGAGAACTCGGAGAAAAGGGGACCTTGGAGACAGGTTCAGGGGTTAGCCCAGGACAAGGTGCTATTGCCCATTGCTCCCCTAGTTGCAAGTCTCATGGGGTCCCTTAGAGGTTAAGGGATGCGTGCCTGTGGGGGAAGAAGCGGGGGAAGGAAATGCCATGGGGCATGCTCCTTGGAGGGAGAGCCCACACTGGGTCCTTTGTCCTGAGCGTGTTTCTCTCTTGCAGGTGGGAATCTTAGGGAAGGTCTCATGGGAGGGTGTCAGTAGAACATTCATCATCTTTCCAGATGTGCTCTTTCAGGGTCTTGGTCTTCTCTGATTGGTCGGAGCCAGGGCAGGGGATCATTAGTCACTGTAGCTGGTCCTGAGGCAGCTAATATGCTAGGGGAGGAAAGGTTACCTGGGGGCAAGGTTCTTGTTTGCCCAGTTTTGCCCCTTGCTAGGCCTCTGGAGCTTTCTGTACTGGTCCATAGTCGTTGCTCTGCTCATGTCTGTCTAACAGGCACACAGTAGGTGCTTGTTAAAGATCTGTTTCAGGAATGCTAAAGAAAACATGTGCACGAGTCCTCTCTGTGTTCATGACGGTTTTGACAAATAGCACAATCTGCGTGTGGGATTGTGAGCTTACTGCTCACGGCCACTTCTGCAGGAGCGCAGCCTTGGCTTTGGCAATAGACCCTGCACTGGGGCAGCTGCTGGGCAAACTTACAGAGATGCTCTGTCCAGTGGGAACCACCCTGTGTAAGGGACGCAAAGCTACCTGCCATGGCTCAGGAAATCTACCAGCAAGACCACAGAGGGAGCCCGCACCGGTGTGGCTCAGTTGGTTGGGTGCCGTCCTGTGCACCAAAAGGTTTCTGGTTGATTCCTGGTCAGGGCACATACCCAGGTTGCAGGCTCGATCCCCGGGGGGCATGTAGGAGGTAGCTGATTGATGTTTCTCTCTCACACATCTCTCTCTCTCCCCTTACCCTCCCTCCCTCTCTGTTCAAAAATCAATAATACATAAAGAGATCACAAAGGGAGGCTTATGGGTGTAGAATGGGAAATGCTCAGACATCAGGCAGGAAGTCGACACTGGAATGATTGGAGGGAATGAGCACATGGAGGTGTTAGATTTCAGCCCCTGGGAGGGACACACCCAGTCCCAGCAGAGCAGGGCCAGGGGTGGAGGCGGGATAGACGCCAGACCCATTCCAGGAATGAACTTCAGGACCAAAGCCAACGTCCAGGCAGAATCACTCAGACCTTCGATGGCTACAGTGTCTCAGGGCTCCGAAATAAAAGAGGACCTACCCCATCAGACTTGGGCAAAGGGGGAACGTTGCTCAGCCTCTCAGGGTTGGTCTGGCTGAGTTTAAATATTTGTCTAAGAAGGAAAAGGGAGGAAGGAATGTCCCTGAAACTTTAGCTGAGGAAAGAAGAGGGTCCTTGAGACTGGGCGAAAGAAAAGGTGGGAAACAACATAGGAAATAGGATTGGACTGAGGTCATTCCCCCAAGGCTATAAAACCATTTTATTTCACCCAGCATGACTATAAAAACTCCTGTTGAAAAAAACAGGGAGCAAAGGTGGTATTAATTAGGATTTGTTCCCACATTTAATTGCTTTTTAAAATCAGATTTTCGGTAGATGAGTGAATAGTGCATATATTAAAGAGGAGACAATCACAAAGAAACTTTTGTTTAAAAAACTGTTACTGTAGACTCTCAATCCTTAAATCACACCATCAGTTCCTACTACTATTGGGAAAAATGATGAAAGACTTTGAAGTGGGGAAAAAAGGTAAAATAAAAATATTACTGTGTTTTGTCTAGCATACCTTTCCAGGGTCCCCATTCACTGTCTTTGAACTATTGTACAATTCTGTGAGTTGTGGAAAATTGGTACTACTGCAAATTATTTTTACCCATAAAAATGCCAGGATGAGCAATCAGACTGTGATCACTTAAAAGGGGTATGTGGGAAGGAGGAGTGTGGCTTATGGACCAAGCTT
>NW_006288615.1:4817592-4827480 GCF_000327345.1 Myotis davidii
GGAGCAGTTAGGGCTGCTGTCAGTCCTGCCGTCAGAGGCTCTGCTTCTCAGTGTCCCAGTAATCGCTGCAAGCCCCTCGGCGAGAAAGCTGCCCTCGAGTTCCAACTGCTGCCAGACAGTCCCACTTCTCCCATATGAGTCTGGGTCCCCAGAGACTCGCCTGGAACTGGAGCTCAGAGCCTGAGACTCCCTCCTGATTGAAAACGACAACCGTGCCCTCAGCTGCCAGCCCGCTCCGTGTGGGTCTCTGTACCTTAGTATTTTACTTCCACACTGCACCTCCTCTGAGTCTCTTTATGCTTTTCTCTTTCCTTCTAGTTGTAGAATTTCCACTCAGCCAGCCTTCCTGTGGTTCTGGATGATGTCCGTTCCATCTTTTAGTTGTATTTTTGAAGTGGTTGTTTGAGGCAGCAAACTTTGGTGTTTACCTATGTCGCTATCTTGGTTTCTCTAGAGAAGAGGTTTTGCAATTATCCCACAGGAGACAGAGGAGCCATCCTGACCCACAAATTATTAGTCAATCAAGTAAGCAATGGATGTGACAGCCCTTGCAAACTTTCATTTGAAATGAAGGAGAGGGTATAGCTGAGTTGGCAAACTGAAGTCCATTCATTTTGATTATATACACATTAGAGGCCCAGTGCACGGATTCTTGTACTGGTGGGGTCCCTTGGCCTTGCTTGTGGGGATCAAGCCGAAACCGGCTCTCCAACATCGCCCAAGGGGTCCCGGGTTGCAAGAGGCCACAGGCCAGGCTGAGGGACCCCACTGGTGCATGATCAGGGCTGGGGAGGGACCACAGGAGGGCTCCAGGGGTGTCTAGCCTGTCTCGTCCAGTTCCCATTGGCCAGACCCCAGCAGCAAGCTAACTTACCTGTTGGAGTACCTGCCACCCTGGTGGTCAGTATGCATCATAGTGACTGGTTGAACGGTTGAATGGTCACACACCTAGCCAAAGGCCTGAGGGGGGATGATGGGAGGCTAAGCAGGGTTCTAGAACTCTCCGTCATGGAAGGAGTCACGGGCAGCAGCGAGGCATGTGGGCTGTGCACCAGGTTCCTGCTGGGCCCAGATCTTTACTTTCAAAAGGACTCGATGTAACTTGAGAACCGGCCTCCATCTGACTGGGCATCCAACATTTGTCAGGAGGCAGTTTGCCTGTAAGTCACCAGGAAATTGTCCATGTTGGGAATGCTGTGTTGCTGTGTAAATCCTTCAGGGTACCACACATGAGTGGGCTTCTGCATGAACCTGAGCATGCCTGTGGGAGGCGCCCATGGTAAGGTCCTAAGGGGACAGAGTGTGTCAGTTCCTCATGTTGTGACCCCAACCATAAGATTATTTTTGTTGCTACTTCTTAACTGTAATGTTGCTACTGTTATGAATCATAATGTAAATATCTGATATGCAGGATAGTCTTAGGCGGCCCCTGTGAAAGGGTCATTCGACCACCAAAGGGGTCGCTACCCACAGGTTGAGAACCGCTGCTCCGAAGTGACAAAATCCCAACTAGCCACCCGGTGGGACCACAGGAGAAGAGTGGATCCTCTGGCTTCCACTTCAGTTGGTCACAGCTCACTCACAGCAGGGCCCTTCTGGGCTGGGTGTGCACTGGGTCCTCCGTGGTCAATCCTTGGTGACAACAGGGTGCCCAGAGGCAAGAGACGACAGACAGGGGGTGTGGGTGTGAGGAAGGGCTCTGTACAGTTCTGCCCTCAAGACACACAAAGGACTAAAACAGCCACCTCCGTGTGAACCCAGGTGACAGTGGCTTGGATCCCTGTTGTGGCCAGGGCCACCCTAGTCAGAAATTGAGACAACACACAGATGTGGGGAGGGGTATAAACCAGCCCCAAGTTCACAGTAATGTTCCCATGGTCTTCACAGAGAACTGTATCCTGGCTTCTTTCATTTTTTTCCATGAGAAAATGTCTAATCACTTCCGTACTCAGTTCAAATGTGAGGCCTACATTTTTTCATGCCTCTCACTTTGTTTCATGAATCAACATGAAATATATATTAAAGAGCCCTTTAAGGAGAGTCACATTTTCAGCATATTCACTAACCTCAGAAAAATCACATCTTATGTGGGAAAGTTCACTGTCATAAGCTTAAATGGTCCCCAAAGCCAATAAAATCCTGGACCTAAGGCCTGTAAATAATTTATAACCTACTTCCTGTTAACAGGCCCTAAATCTTCCATAGAGAAGGAGTCATTAAGTAGAGGAATGAGCAGATGTGTCTCGTTTTCTGATTCTGGGGGAGTGCATATTTCTACTTGGATTAATAGCAGTCCCTCTAACTCAAGTTTCACTTGAAATAAATCTACAGCCACCACCAGAGGAAGCCTGGCCTCGACCTCTGAGTTGTTCCCTTTTAGCGACCATTTTCTATTTCTTTTGATGCTGTTTTAGTCTCAGCTTTAGGTATCATACTTAGATTATTCCGTGTTGATGCAAAAATGTGTTGACGTGGGCTTTCTGGCACGTGTTCATTGTGATGTGTCAGACGACTCAGAAGGAAAGGTACCTGGTAAATTGAAAGAGCTACACGTGGTAAGAGGTCCAGGTAACACCACCCCGGAGATAAGCTCATGATCACAATAATGATCACTCACAGAATTTTCTGGTTTTGTTTCAGTCACTATCTACCGTGTCAGCTACCAAGCCTTCCTCCCACCCACGCCCTCCCCACCCCCAGTCATTACTGGGAATCCCCAGGGAAATCTCACGGAGACCACATACAGGCTCTGGCTTCTCTGGTGATCTGTAGCCTAGTGTCTAGCTGTGGGCAAGCAAGCTCAGATTCAAGCTGAGAATCTATGTTTCCTGCCCCCAAGTAAAACTTTGCAGTCTCTGTGGCAGGGAGGATGGGACGGAAAGCAGGCAGTCTTTGCAATGGGTTCCCCGTGGCTCCCCTGGTGTTGGTTCCCAGGTCCCCTAACTCTTGAACAAGGTTTGCCTGAGAGAAATCACTAGAACCATAAGTCCCCTTGCATAAGCCATGCTCCACACAGAAAGCTGGCTCCTTATCGCAGAGCTCGACTCCGGCCAGTTGTCAAGAGCTTCAGGTGTGGAGTCCTGAGTCGACACCCAGGTGATCCACAGGTCGAGGACCCCCGGGAGGAACTGAGTCTCCAGCCAACACTCCAGTTCTTAGAAATCCTTCATCTATACCCTCCATCTCCTCTTCTTGCTCTAATCATTTTCCTGCATATTTCTGTAAAATGGAGCAGAATAGCTATCTTTTTGTATCTTTGTACCCCCAGGGTTTTAGATTTTTATCAAGTAGCTTATTGGTCTTTTCTTAAATAGCTGCCTTTCTGGGAATAATTATAGTCCTGGTCATTAGGCAGATAAAATCGTGACAGATAGAGGAGCAGACAGACATTCCTTAAGAATATTACATTTTCAGGTTTCCGGGATAACATGATCCTGCAGCTCTTACTCTCTGTTAGTCAGAAGCTTCCATTTTCTATGGCAACGTAGTACCACCAGCCACACCTGCCTTTTCTGAGGTCCCTTCTAATTGGACTGTGACATTTGATACCAAATCCTGGATACACAGCTGAGTGAGTAGTACATCATCTTGATAATGCATTTCAGCAAGATACAAATGGCCATGCACTCAGATTGCACATCAAACACATTTGTAGGATTTTCAATCTCAGACAACGGGAGTACAGTGTTAGCACTGTCAGCGCTCACTCCGAGCCACTCACGGAGAACAGGATGGGGCTATGCAGCCCTCCCCGTCCACCTCCATGTCAGAGGCGGATTCCTAGAAGTACCAGGGGACCCATATTTAAAACTTGCTTCTCAACATAATTCCAGTCATAAAGTCTTCACTAAAACAGCAAGATTCCAGTATACGTAGCTTTATTCTCAGCCTATTTTAGGACACAAAGTTTGAGGAATCCCAAGCGTTTTGTAATTTGTGCCTGATTTACTCTCAGGTCCTCTAGGAAATGCGCTCACCTGTATGACCTGTGTCACTGGGGAATTAAAAAGAAGGCTGGGAAAAGCAGGCCATGCAGGCCTCAGGCGGCTGCTGGCGGCCTCACCGCTTCCCACACTCGGCCCCTAGGGCTGAGCTGAGCACTGAGGAACGGGTCCAAGAGTCTCATGCCAGATCTGGGAGGCCATTCTGGCACAAGAAAGTGCTCAACATTATTTGCCTTTCCCTGCAGAAACACCCATAAAGCCCGGGGAAGCGTGAGCCACGGAAGGGCCACTCAGGACAAACCAGCCCTTTCATCTGACTGCCAGGCCTGTTCATAGCAAACCTAGATCCACAGTGAAGTAAAGAGCCCGTCACTGCACAACGCATTTCACAGTGAAACCGCGTGGCTCGCCCTTGTTCAGAGACAAGCGGGCCAAGAAAGAGACGTGAACTGCCGGGGGTGAGCCAGGGAAACAGGGCAGCCAGGTGGTGCTCAGCCTCCCGCTGGTCCATGAGGCCCGAATGCACCCAGGTTCCTCAGCGACACCACCAGAGCAGCCGGAGCTAAAACAACAGCAGCAACAACAATAGGTCTCCATCAGCCCAGTGCTGTCCTGTGGGTGGTGATCCAGTCACGAGGTGATGCTCTCAGAGTCCCCGGACCAAGGGTGAGCCCTGTCTATATGGAGGTAGTGATGGTATTTAACCTTGACTGACTACTTTCAGCCTGTCCAGGAGCATTCACACTCTGCACTTGTTACGGGCCCAGTTGTGTCCTCTCAAAATGCATGTGTAGAAATCCTAATCCCCTGAACCCACAGTGTGAGGACAGCCCCCCATGAGGTCTCTGAACACAAAATCTTAAAATCTATTCCGTGGCTCTGAGAGGAGAGAAGCAAATCAAATGAACATTTCCTGGAACTCTATTCAATGTAGACAGTTCTCAGAACATCAGAGGGTTCCAGTTAGTAAAAGACACAGTCCCTACCATTAAAACGATGAAAAAGAAGTCTGCAGAAACTTGAATAATCAAAATTCTAAATAGCAGCTAAAGATGACAATTGGGTGGATACCATCTGGCAGTTCAAGAATAACTGCTAGGTGCATTTTAAAGATAATAGTGCTGTTTGCAGAACATTGTGTTACAGATAAACTCCCACAGACATCTTGAAAACATACTTTTCAGCAGCTTGTCGTTAAAGAACCAGTTTACACAGTGGTCAGTTTCACTAAATCTTGGTGATCTTACTCTACTATTAATAAATCATGGCATTTCTGTTTCCTCGGATGCCAGGTTGGTTTCTGTTTGTTTTTTAACCAACACCCACCTAAAGGGATTGGTTATACAATTTGTGCATTTCTAAAATAAATATTAAACTGCAGGCTTGCCTCTACAGCCATCTTGGAAACATTTCCTGCGATTAGCGAGGGTTTGCTCACTGCGGATGGAAACGTGTGCTCACAGTGCAATGCAGGCTAAGAAAACAACTGGGCAGACCCATTGATCAGAGACACAGAGACACACTAGGCTAAAAATAAAGACCATTAGGCTTGATGTCCATTTTGTGTTATCTTCTCTTTACCTCCTCCATTAGCACAAATAATTTAGTTTCATAAAGTACATGGAAGCGTATGCAAGTATGGATCTTGTAATAAACCCTTTCCTTTGCTCTCCCTCGAAGTTCTCATTTTCAACCAGACGTCAAGGGTCTTTCCGAGAACTGCCTTCTTCACCTTTGAGAGACAGGAAAGAGCTGGGAGTATTTTTGGGGAAAAATGCCAGCAGCTCCCAGATCTCCTGGGAGAGTTGGGTGGAGATAGGCTTAAGAAAACCCATTCTTTCTTACCAAGTCACATTCCGGAAGGCACCTGGTTATGGAGGACCACATTTTCCAAGCCAAAAAAAAAAAAAAAAAAGGAACAAATCTGCTACGTGCAGTCAGAACACAGACCGAACATTTCAGTTCAAGACAACCCTGTAAGATCTAAGAACTGGCAGGAAGCCAGGCAAGGGGAGACCGTGCTGCTCAGCCCAGATGGGGATGAAGGGGGACCAGAGGGATGGGAGACCTTCTGGAAAGGCAGAGAGCAACCCGAGGAGTCACCCTGTCTGGGTGAGCATGAGGTATGTGTGTCCTGGTGCCAAGCGAGGTGGCATTGGGTTATATCCTTCAGCTTGTGATGCTGTGGACCCAAAATGGGGTGCCCCACTCTTGACTCTCAGCTCCCCTCTTGTCTTTGGGACTGAGAGACAAGCTCTTCCTGCAGATACTTTGCCTGCATCTATTTCTGGGTAAGTGTTTCTGAAGGCGACAGAACCAAATTCATTCATCAAATAGCAGCAAAGCCAATGTAGCCAAACAAACGTTCATTGCTGTTGCCAAAATCACTCTAGTCCTGTGAAGTAAGAGTTGCTCTCACTTTCTCCAGGCAATTTCATAAACAGAACTTAGCAAAGAATCCCTTAGAAATAAATATTTAGAAGGCATGCTTGCCGATAAAAATATTTCATTAATAAATATTTAGGGAAGCCGAAGTGTTTCTGTAAATGGTACCAAGAGGAGCCATTCTTCCACCAAGAAGAGAAGCGTCTTCAGTTAGTAACAAACGGTGAATCTATTTTAATTCTTTGTTTTGGGAATCTGAACTTACTCAACAAAGCTGAGAAATTCCAAAATCTTCGGAAACTGAAATGCATGCAAAAGGTCAATCTTTGGGAAGCAAACACAGGGATGCAGGCAATTGAAAGATGGTGGAAGGGTTCTGAGTCAATGACAGCATTCTCGAAGGATTTCTTTAAAAGAAGATGGCCAAAAGGAACTCACACACACACACACACACACACACACACACACACACACACACGCGCGCGTGCGGCAAAAGACAAAGAAAGAAAAAATGGATGAGGGAAATGGTAAGGAAAACAGGGCATCAATCCAGGAGGTAAAATATGCAAAAAAGAAGAAGAAGAAGAAGAAGAAGAAGAAGAAGAAGAAGAAGAAGAAGAAGAAGAAGAAGTAGTTTTATAAAGAGAAAAATGAAAGGACAAGGTATTTCTCAATTTATAATTCTTTTTAAGTCAGGAAATTTTTCCACAGCTTCAAGACAGGTTTCAAAGGCTGTTAAATTATCTGACACAAATTATAATAAATGAAAATAGAAAGATACCAAGGGATCTTCATAACCCTGGGAACACAGAGAAGCTTCATGTCCATTGAAAGAGACAACAAAGCATTCCCGTAAGGTGAGCTGAGCACATCAGGTGGGCGCACACTGGCTCTCTTGATGAAGTGATAATACATTTATTCATAACTTATTCTGTGTTTCCTTCTCTTTGGCTGCCAGGGAGCTCAGAGTTCCGGTATGGGGCATTCTGACGAGTCCAGTTTTGGCCGGGATGAAAAAAAAGCCTTCCATCTTTATGCATATTACGAGGCTCTTAAACATTTATTTTCCCTTTAATGGCTTTATGGCTCTTAACTGTCTAAATCCTTTTAGAGCCACGTGGGCAGGAATAAATAAGCCTGAAGGAAGATCTACCTCCCTTCTTTCTGGCACACCTTTCCAGGTGTGTCCCACCTCTTGCTGGAGCTTCCCTGCCACGCAGGGTGTCTCGGTTTATGGCAACCCCCACCCCCCACAATGGCTCTTTCCTCCCACTGAACCCCTGATGATCTTTTGCAGTGGCTGTCACCTTTGTGGCAAGAAGAAAGAAAATGACTTATATGGACTTTTTTATATGGTTATTTAATGTCTGTGTCTTCTACCAGATTTTAAATCCTGTGGGAGCATGCCCAGGGCTATCTTTCTCATGGCTACAGCACTGCTTGACACGTACTAATTTTCTAGGGCTGCCATAGCAAAATAGCACACGTTGGGGGGTGGGGGAGCTTAAACAACAGACATTTATTTTCTCACAGATTGGAAGTCCAAGATGAAGATGCCATAAAATTTGGTTTCTAGTGAGAGATCTCGTCTTGGCTTGCAGACAGCATCTTCTCACTGCGTCCCCACATGGCCCTTCCTCTCTTGGTGTGAAGAGAGCTTCCTGGTGTCTCTTCCTGTTAAGGGTGCTAATCCCACTGGATTGGGCCCCATCCTGATGACCTCGTTTAACCTCGGTTACCTCTCTAAAGGCCCCATCTCCAAAGGCAGTTACACTGGAAGTTAGGGCTTAGGGTGCGGGGAGAGGGGGACACACAATACAGGCCCTACCAACTTTGACATATTTGTTAAATGAATAATGAATCTGGAATCATGGGGCTTGAGGGGACTTCAGAGATGATCTAGTCCATCTGCTTATTTGACCCAAACTTTGAGAGGAAACATGACCTGTCCAGGGTCCCACAAACAGCGCGTGCACACCTAAGGCTCCACAGGCCTCCCTTGTTAGGAAGCAGCAGCAGGTGCAAGGGTTGCTGGTGAAGAGCCTCTGATGCAGAAGAGACCACGGTTCAAGGCTGACGTGTGCCTTTGACTGGCTCCTTCTACAGCTGCCCAGGCCCTGGACGGGAAGGTGAGGGGTCAGCATCTCCAAGCTCAGGCCGGGTAGGCCCCCTGGAAGGCACAGAGCAGGAAGAGCTCCTATTTTAAGCAAGTGCGTCAACAGAGTGTCCATCACTTGGGCCTGCCAGTCCTGTCTGTGAGATACGGTGACAGGGGCCTCGCCATGGGGTCCCTGTGCCAACGAAGCAGATCAGGCTGACGGAGGACTAGGAAGCGGCCCAGACAGCAGCATCCCGCTGTGGAGGTTCCGCACCACAGCCGCTGTGAGGACGAACCAGAAATTGGTAGCAGACGCCCGGGGGCCTTCCGGAGGGCAGCACACCCTGATATACTTTTAGAGGTGCTGTGCGTGATCCCGACATCCAGGACAAGTGCTCTTGTTGCTGCTGAAAGAGCTTCTCACTTCCTAGCCTTCTCCCAGACGATGCCCCACCCCATCTGTGAGACTTTAGCTATAATGCATGAGAGAATACTCGGTCGCGTGACACCCTAGTTAAGCTCCCCTGTGTGTGTGACCAAGGACGGCCAGCAGCATGAAGGGCTCAGTGTCACAGCATTCTGGGATGGGAAGGATAGGGGGTTCCCAGGATGACACACACATCCCCCAACATCGTGCGACTAAAACGAAGGATAGGGGGTTCCCAGGATGACACACACATCCCCCAACATCGTGCGACTAAAACAGAGACTCTCAGAGCCAGTGTCTTCTTGGGTTCATGGCAAAGCAGCTTTCTCAGCTGCCGGGCAGTGGCAGGGGACGGAGCAGAGTCTGAACACCTGTGTTTCTCGGGACCCCTGCACAGTCGCCAGCCTTGGGGCCCCCACCTGTGAATCTCTCCACCCCCACCCCCTCTTTTCACTCCAGCCACACTGCTTGCTGTCCTCACAGGTCCATAGGGTGGACGCTCTTTCTGGCCTCACGGTCTTCACTCAAGCTGCTCCCTGGCCCACCAGCGCTCCTGACTCAGACTCCTGAGAAACACTGGTGCCACCTCCCCGAGGGCCCTCTCTGGCTCTAACCTAAGGCAGGTAGGTGCCTCTTGTGACCTTCCATTCGGGCGCCTGTGGTTTCCTTTAGAGCACTTGCCAGGGGCGGGCTGCACCCGCTCTCTCCCGTATCACCACCCGAGTCACAGCACCACGCGGCGGGGAGCTGCTTCTGTCCCGCCAGCCTCATATCCCAGGGCCGCCGGGGTCTGGCACACAGTAGCCGCCCAGTGTTTCTCGAGTGTTTCACCGACATGATGTCACTCTTCAGGCTCGTGAATCACGCAGAAAGCACCTTCTCTCGCAACTGAAACCCGTGGAGTGTATTTATCCAAGCTAGGGTTTCACAATGGCCACTCTTCACATTCTGAGTCGGGGACAACACATGTGATATTCCACTGGGCCATGTTGATGATTCAGTGTCTATTGTTGCAGATTCCATTGGGAAAAGTG
>NW_006288615.1:4827512-4829619 GCF_000327345.1 Myotis davidii
TTCCCTTTCTCTTAGCTGTGTTTTGTATCTTCTTATTCTGCTTCCCCCTTGACACGGGCATTTTGTCCATTACGGATTTCACTTCACCAAAAGAGCATTTCTCCTTTTATTTTCATGTAGAGGATGCCCTTGTATGTCCCAACCCTGCTTATGAGCCACCCCCCCCCCATGAGATTTCTGAGTAGTCACTTTCTGATGTGAAGTGTACCTTATAGATGTCCAAAATGCCGTACCATATTAGCAGTAGCAGATTTGATACAGTTCAGGATAGTACCGTCCATGGAGAGTTATTCCTGTTTGAGCTGCTGTTCTGGGAGTGTTGTGTCTATTTTAAGAAGCCTCCAGAATGAATCATTAGTGGTGGTGAGTGGTGTGGATGAAACTTCAACTATTGCTGATTTTTATAACAGAGGTAACAAGTTGACAGTCCAAAACCATCCCACCCCCTTCCTCTGACTTCCCCTTGCATTTTCTTGTCATTTTTCCTATGCATAGAGTAGACACCACTAGAGAGGAGCCCACGCTCATGGCAAGATTGGGCAAGTGAAATCCGTGAAGTCTGAAGTTCACGTTCTTGTACTGTCTCATCCACCCTTTTCCCTCAGGGCAGTGTGGGCAGCCTCTTGGTAACTACTGTGGCTTGAAAGAGGACATCCCTGTGAATGGCTGGCATAAAGCTAGGGCCATTCTCTTGGGTTTTATGTGAGCCAAAGAATACCTTATAAGTGTGTGCATGTGTAAACAATAATGACACCGGCTTATATTTATAAATGATGCATGTACTGCGTGCCCAGCACTACACTGAGCAATCCGCAAACATTACCTCATTAAATCCTTGCAAATATTGCACCCGTTTTAAGATGAGAAAACACCCAGCCCTTAAGAGGTAGAGCTGGCCTTGAACCCAGACAGTCTGACTAGAGGCCCCACCACGCTCAGTCTGTCTTTATTTATTTGTGCATGTGTATGTACATATGTGTATATATGTACACACTCATGTCACACACATATATATCTGTCACACACATATATATCATACACACATGCACACACACACACTAACAAATGCTAAGAACAAGGTTTTAAATAGACATATAACACACTGTTAACCATGGACTCTTGTGAGAGGGTATGAAATTGGGGTTGATGCTTACTTAATCCTCTACACACTTCTCTCATCATTTGGATCCTTTGAAACAAACATGCCTTTCATGTGTACCTGAAACACCAAGTTACTGATTTGGCTGTACATGTTCCCACTAGACATGCTTCCTGAGTAATTGAACGTTGTGTTATGAGTAGCTCATGTTTTTTCTTCTGTCTTTAGATGGGTAGTCAATGAAAACCGGTGGAAGGAGAAAACATATCAACAGGGAGCAACATCTCGAGGCCTCCTTGCCTTCCCGAACACAGAAGACAAAATGGTCCATGAACAGCATCCACTTCAACATGCAGGGCTGTCTCCCAGCTCTTACCAGCTTCAAGCGCAATTGAGCTATTGTGGTAAGAGTATAAGATGTCTATGTTTTTTTGTTTGTTTGTTTTTTCTACTCTCTTTAAACATTCTGACCTCCATAAATGCCCCTCCTAGGAGGTGGGCTGGTTTTAAGAAGCCCGCGGCACCACGATACCTGGTATTGTTCATACTATTGTGGACACCATAAGGCACACTCTGCCCCCAACCCTTCACCCCTGGTAGGAGCTCCGTTGACTCACACCCTGCCCTGCATCCCCACAGCACTCTGTTCTTTGCCACTTCACTGTCTCCTCCTCCCTCCCTCAGTGGACTCAGCTTTTTCCAGGCTGGGCTCTGTCTTTGACTGTTTTTGTTCTCTGCCCTTGCTCTCTGCACCAGCGTGCCTGCCTGCAGAGCTCTGCCTGCTTTGGGACACTCGTGGTGCCTCTGAGAATTGTCTTTTCATACCTTTGTCCATTTTCTATGGTTTGTCCTCTGCAATGCTTTATCAGCATTTTTTTTTTTTTTTAACAGTGAGGATGTTAGTCATTTGGAACAGCAGCAATACTAGTAGCTGAAACTTCTTGAACACCAGTGTGTGCCAGGCCCTCTGAGCACTCCCATGCTGCATTAATCTTTCATACTGATGTA
>NW_006288615.1:4829665-4831523 GCF_000327345.1 Myotis davidii
AGGCAGAATAACTTGTCAGACATTCCAGTCCAGCAGGCTGACTCCCAGTTCAGTGCTCCTCATGTGTCCCTGTACAACCTAGGACCCCTGGGACCCCACATGCGCCCCAGCCACCGTCCTCTTCTCTGAGGCTTCTCTCCCTGCCCCTTCAGGGGCACTGTCTTCTTTTAAAAGCTGCAGTATACATTTTAGGGCCGTCAAAATGCCATGATCAGAGCCATTTTTAAATGGAGCCAGATGCCTCAAATCTTTGGAATGTTAAACATGACAAAAAAACCTTTGGACTGAGCCTAAAGCAAAACCGTATTCCAAAGAACTGTTTGCAAAGATAAGAAAGTTGTTATTATGACTAGTGGGCTGATGACTACTGGACTGAAATTTTAAAGAAATTTGTTTAGAATTAACATCACTATGCTATGTTATCTGCACTAATAGAAATGTCTGTCTTCTCTTGATGTAATTGCTCCCCTTCTCTTGTTCATAAATACTCATTGCCTCTGTCTCCTAGTCAGAACACTATCTGGGCTTCTGTCTGAGTCAGTGTGGCCCCAAGTAGCTATTCTTATTGATTTCAAATACATGCTTGTTGCCTCACTGTGAAAGGCCTCTTTATTTTTAGGTCAGCAGGGCTAATTATATCCATTTTCAGGAATTCAATGGTCCGCACATAGATGACACCAGAATCAGAACACCATTCTCCACCCTTCTAGACCCATGTCTCTGTCTCCCCGCGTCTCCTGAAAATTACACGACTTCAATTCCAGAGTTAGGGAGCCAGATTCCTTAGGTAACGGGAGGCCTGTCTCCAAGGCAGAGGGAGCCTGAAGACAGAGGTTTGGATTTAGATTCACACGTCCCATGTGATCATGACACAGTACTCGAGGTCTAAAGTAACCTGTAACGTGTGACTATCTGCCTTAGGAGGTAAGGTGAGGAAAGACTCAAAGGGCATCCAGCTCTGGACCTGACATGACAATTGTTAGCTTTTCTCCCCCAGAAGACCTGTGCTTCCCCCTGGTTTCAGTGTGCAGGGGGGCCGGGGTCCTGCAGGGGGACCTCAGTCCCAAAGTGGTTGGAGCCCAACCTCTGGAGTGGCCTTGGGTCAAATTCTGGTTCCATCACTTTGCTGCCCTCAAATCAACCCTCCAAGGTTCAGTCTACTGAAGTGTAAAATGGCCTAATGAGAGTAGCCAAGTGCGGGATTTTCTGAGGATTAAGTGCGTCCTCCATGGAAAGTGCTTACCACCCAGTAAGTGGTGCGTTCATTTACTGAGCATTGATTGAGCACCTACTACGTGTTAGGCATGCTCTTGGCATGCGGACCCGGCGGTGCACCGACCATACCATGTGTAAATGGCTGTGACGGTATGTATTCCATCTGCATCCTGCTCAGCAGCAAGCTCTCCTTCGTAATTTTCAATGTCTGCCTTTTTTCTCGTTCTTACCTTTTAACTTCGCGTTTGCCCCCACAGCCCCGCACCTGCCTGCACAGTCCTCAACAGAGAGTGTTGAGAGTGGTCTCAGAATTAGGCTCTACCCTCCGGGGCTGAGCCGACGCCCCCGCTTGGAGATCCGAACCTCACTCCGGGCACCTCTGAGAAGAGGTGAGAAGATGGGGATGCCGTAGGCACAAGAGTGTGGCCAAAAGGTCTCCATGAAACAGCCAGGGACCATGATCCCAGCGGCGCCCTGCGTCTTGAAGCCGGCTGCCTGGCCGGCGGCGCCAGGAAGAGGAAAAGAATGAGGCGCCCAGGCGGGATCCCCCGGGAATCCTGAGACCAGGCGCCAACCGGCTCCCGGCGGCAAAGCGCCACCGCCTCGCTCCAGGTAACGCGCCTGGCCCCGGCCTCCAGGAGGC
>NW_006288615.1:4832213-4833833 GCF_000327345.1 Myotis davidii
TCTTTGGAAGTTTAAACATGACAAAAAAACCTTTGGACTGAGCCTAAAGCAAAACCGTATTCCAAAGAACTGTTTGCAAAGATAAGAAAGTTGTTATTATGACTAGTGGGCTGATGACTACTGGACTGAAATTTTAAAGAAATTTGTTTAGAATTAACATCACTATGCTATGTTATCTGCACTAATAGAAATGTCTGTCTTCTCTTGATGTAATTACTCCCCTTCTCTTGTTCATAAATACTCATTGCCTCTGTCTCCTAGTCAGAACACTATCTGGGCTTCTGTCTGAGTCAGTGTGGCCCCAAGTAGCTATTCTTATTGATTTCAAATACATGCTTGTTGCCTCACTGTGAAAGGCCTCTTTATTTTTAGGTCAGCAGGGCTAATTATATCCATTTTCAGGAATTCAATGGTCCGCACATAGATGACACCAGAATCAGAACACCATTCTCCACCCTTCTAGACCCATGTCTCTGTCTCCCCGCGTCTCCTGAAAATTACACGACTTCAATTCCAGAGTTAGGGAGCCAGATTCCTTAGGTAACGGGAGGTCTGTCTCCAAGGCAGAGGGAGCCTGAAGACAGAGGTTTGGATTTAGATTCACACGTCCCATGTGATCATGACACAGTACTCGAGGTCTAAAGTAACCTGTAACGTATGACTATCTGCCTTAGGAGGTAAGGTGAGGAAAGACTCACAGGGCATCCAGCTCTGGACCTGACATGACAATTGTTAGCTTTTCTCCCCGAGAAGACCTGTGCTTCCCCCTGGTTTCAGTGTGCAGGGGGGCCGGGGTCCTGCAGGGGGACCTCAGTCCCAAAGTGGTTGGAGCCCAACCTCTGGAGTGGCCTTGGGTCAAATTCTGGTTCCATCACTTTGCTGCCCTCAAATCAACCCTCCAAGGTTCAGTCTACTGAAGTGTAAAATGGCCTAATGAGAGTAGCCAAGTGCGGGATTTTCTGAGGATTAAGTGCGTCCTCCATGGAAAGTGCTTACCACCCAGTAAGTGGTGCGTTCATTTACTGAGCATTGATTGAGCACCTACTACGTGTTAGGCATGCTCTTGGCATGCGGACCCGGCGGTGCACCGACCATACCATGTGTAAATGGCTGTGACGGTATGTATTCCATCTGCATCCTGCTCAGCAGCAAGCTCTCCTTCGTAATTTTCAATGTCTGCCTTTTTTCTCGTTCTTACCTTTTAACTTCGCGTTTGCCCCCACAGCCCCGCACCTGCCTGCACAGTCCTCAACAGAGAGTGTTGAGAGTGGTCTCAGAATTAGGCTCTACCCTCCGGGGCTGAGCCGACGCCCCCGCTTGGAGATCCGAACCTCACTCCGGGCACCTCTGAGAAGAGGTGAGAAGATGGGGATGCCGTAGGCACAAGAGTGTGGCCAAAAGGTCTCCATGAAACAGCCAGGGACCATGATCCCAGCGGCGCCCTGCGTCTTGAAGCCGGCTGCCTGGCCGGCGGCGCCAGGAAGAGGAAAAGAATGAGGCGCCCAGGCGGGATCCCCCGGGAATCCTGAGACCAGGCGCCAACCGGCTCCCGGCGGCAAAGCGCCACCGCCTCGCTCCAGGTAACGCGCCTGGCCCCGGCCTCCAGGAGGCAGCACCTCG
>NW_006288615.1:4834442-4859518 GCF_000327345.1 Myotis davidii
CACTCGGAGCCCCCGCCGTCGCCCGGCAGATCCCAGTTCTCCCGGCCCTGCGGGGTGGCCTACCTACTTCGACAACAGGGCACAAATGTGGGGGTTGCTCATTCACCTCCGGCGGCCGTAGGGCGCCCCGAGGGCTGGAGGGTCGGGGCGCCCCCTCGCGCGTACCCTGGGTGGAGGGGAGGGCGCGCGGTCCTGGGTTAAACTTGCTGGTGACAATGCATATTTCAAGTTCGGAGATCCCTCGTTTTAGGATGGAAATGAAAACCCGGGGTTTCGGCTAGCCGTGCGGTGACCGAGCAGCCGCGAGTTGACAACGCTGGCGGCTGGCGGGTGGGGACAGCTGGGAGAGGCACGTTGTTCTCTAAGTGATGTTTCCCGGGAAGCCCGCTCCGCGGCGCCGATTGGTGGTCTAGGATCCTAGCCTTGGAGTCCGGTGGCTCCTAGCCCTGCGCTGGCCCTGCAGCCGGGGGTCCAGGCCCTCTCTGGCCCTTCCCCGCGGTGTTGGTTGGCCCGAGGAGCTGCCGGGCTCTCTACGTGCGGAGGGCGTTGTGGAGCCTCGTGGATCAGTGAGATTTAAAAAAGAGAACACTGGGCTGGATTTTATTCGTGCTGATTCTTTCCAAGTTAGTGCAGCAACTTGGTACTGTGTGCTTATCGGTAGTGATAAGTTAGGGCAACTTTTGTTCCGATCACAAAAACAATAAATGCTTTGGGTAGAAAACATGGAAATAAAGACATATCAAACAGAAACCAACCCTTAGTTCCTCCAGCCTTTAATGTTTATTCATCTTTATTGGGGTCACATGTTTGCAGATTTCATCAATAAGTTACAACTGGAGCCTGTCTTACCTAAATCAAAAGTAATCTCTCTTTGCAACTCTCCCCTCCCAGCCCTTCAAAATGTGAGGTCCCTGAGCACCGAAGTTTGGGTTGGTGGGCCTTGTTTCCTGCTCTGCTGGCGCAGCTCCCTTTACAGGGGGCAGTGTACTCCCTGCCCTCTCTGCAGGCCCGAGATGGAGAGAGGAGTGGTCGGCTTGGAACACTGGCTCAGACAGGATTGGCCTTGTGCCTCTCCCCTCCCCTGTGGTTTTGATTCCTTGCCTTGTAAAAATGAAGGTAATGATTCTCAATCTGCTTCTCAGGCCACCATAAAAATTAATGGGTGGTTTGCAAAGCATGTTGCCATTCTTGGATGGACAGCGGCTGTACTTTAAAGGGGTTAAGGGAGCATTTTGCTTGCTGTTCTGTGTTGCCGTCATCATCAAATGAAGCAGCTTGCTTCCCACCTGGCCATCCTGATCAGGAGAGAGACTCCAGGAATGTCCAGTGGAGCCTGGAGAACCATCCTGGTACCCCAGAAAACAGGGGCCTTGGGAAGAGACAGCACCCCCAAAACCACCTCCTCTGCCTTCTTCTGCATGTGGGCAAATGGGGAGAGGATGAGGGGTCATTGATACTAAGACGGCCCCAAGTTGCACAGGCCTGATGCGTGTCCATCTGTGTATTGCTGAGGCCACCCTGGCGGGAGAGGGAACAGTTAGTTCTGGGAGAGGGACTTCAAAAGTGCACAAAGCTGACTTCCTAAGGGCTTGCTTTATGGCTCACTTGTTTGCTAAATGAACAATGACCACCTCAGATCTGCCTGGCGGGAGAAGCTTCTGTGAGCTCAAATATTTTTCCTGTTGTCCAAAGTCACGAGCACCACACTTTGGTGACCTCTTATAGCAATTAGAAGGGCCTCTTGCCACTAGTTAATTCCAGGTATGAGAAGCCAGAGTGGGGAGAGGTGCCGCACAGGTTGCCTTTTGTTCCCTTAGAATAGAAACCACGGGAGATCGGAGATCCTCTTTCTGTGAACATCTCCCGGACTCCAGTTCGTCATTTGATAGTTTCATTTTTTTATTGTCGCTTCCACCAGCACTTTGATGTGCCCAAGGCCTAGTAGCTTATCCACGCTCAGGCACAGGGGGTTTCCGGAAGGACCCTGAAAGGGGGCTGGACAAGTTGCTGATGGGGTCCTTAGCCCAGCTCATTGTCTGGTAATGTGCTCTTCCTTATCTCGGTGTGGGGAGGAAGGGGGCGCTGGCTGGATTTTTTTCCTTTGCTGTTGTTTGTGAACTTGCTTTCTGGTCCGGCAGCCCGGAATTGTTTTCCTGCGGGCTGCTTGAGCAGACTTCTTTCTTATTCTAATGCTGGTTTCTAGTCTGATAATAAGATATGCTAATGGTGAGTGGGGTTTTAGTCCTTGGATCCCCGCCAGTTAAGTGTGGGAGGTGTGTGTGCTCACTCTTCTTCCTGGGGAGGAGCCAAACAAACAGAAGAGCTACCAGTTCACCCCTGATGACCTCATCCCCGCTCAGGGCAAGCCTCCCTGGCTCCCTGGCTCCCTGGCTCCCTGTTTGATGACCCAGCCTTGTTTTGACTGAGGAGAAGCTGCTGTTTAGCAAGTGGGCCTTGGGCCAGCCATGTGGGTTTCCTTTAGCTTTGTTTTTTTCAAATTCGACACCTGAACTGGGCCGTGTTGCCATTTTTCTTCTGAGAACTGGAGCCCAGTCCGGGGGGAGATTTTATTTCCTGAGGCCCTGGAGATGGGCACTAGCCCTGGAGATGGGCACTAGGACTTCTTTGTCCCGGGGCCGCCGCCTGACAACCGAGGATTGGGAAAGGTCGCTGAGCAGGGAAACAGACATCCTAGAGTGTGAACAGACCTGCTTGGCTCTGGCCCTCACGGTTGACACTCTGGTCTCCTGGGCCCCAGCTCTTCGCACAATAGAAGCCCCATGTTCCGCCACTACCCTCTGGAGGGGTGACAGAAAAGTAATTCAAACCCCCACAAACCCAGGGAACAATCCAGCTACTGACTCAGGATCTCCAGGAAGATCCTGAGTCTGCTGCTCCGGGGGCCCTAGGGCATCCCAGTTATATAACAGCACCTGGTGCGGGCAGGACCAGCGGCTCATAGGAAAGAATGTGAGTCTTCAGCCTTTAGAAGGAGGCAAGGGGATGCAGACGGTGTTTCAGAAATGAGGGGTGTGTGGTGTGTTTCAGGGAGGGAATGGTGAAGTCCCATATGTGTGCACAGCTTCTGACCATCAGGTGAGCATACACCTTCCCAAACATCAGTAGTGATTTGAGGGAGAGAATGGTGGACTGAGTTCGCCTAATTTAAATAGAGATTTGGAGTGTGTGAAGGGGAAGAAATCAGTATCGCTTGCTGAGGGCTTATGATATACCAGGCCCTGTGTGCATACTTTGAAAGTCTCCCCAAAACAATGAGAATTTAAGTCGCTCCTCCAACATAACAGTCCATTAGTAAGTGCTTGAGCTGGGACACAAACCCCTGAGCCAGCTAGATCTCCCAGCTCATGTCTCCCAGTGAGCTGAAATTGAACAAGCAGCTGTCTATCACATATTTTGGTAGCATTTAGGCATGAAAGGAGCAGAGTGCCAGCTTCCCTTACACCATGATTTTATATATATATATAATGAAATCTTTAAAATCTGTGAAATTTTTTCAGCCTGAATGGAAGACAGCCAGTTTACACCTTTGTTCCTGGGGGCTCGTGCTCACCCTGTCTGCAGGATAAAGCTTGATTTTTTTGGAAGACTGGTTGTGAAGTTGGGATAACTCAGCACCTGCTATGAAGTTTTTCCTTGCACCTTGAAAAGTGTTATTCTGGGCAGATGAGGTCACTAGAATAAGATTAAGATTATGGGGAGGTTGATAAGTAAATGTAAGATAAGGGTTCCGCCTTCCCCTTTACAATTTCAGAAATGACATATTACTGAGATTGTTCTTATCTGCTCGGTAAAAAGAGCCTCTGGGGAACTCTGCTGAAGCCTGTTAGCCCAACTCTTCTGAACAGATTGAAAAGAATACTTTCTGCAAAAACGGTTCTGTGGTTCCGAATTCTTAGGTCATCCTTTCCTCTCTTCCCTGTCTCGCTAGTCTGTGCAATTTAGGAAAAGCCTGCCGGGTTCTTCAGAACATGGAAGCCTACTAAAGTCTGCAGGCCTGAATGGAATACAAATGTTTCCTTTTCTAGCTTCTCCAATGTAGGAGGTCCTGAGCCTGCAGTGTGCCACTGCAGAGAAACCTGCTCTTTGAAGGGAAAAGACAAAGAGTCTTGATTGTAGCATCCGCCAATTACTGGGTGTAAATACTCCCACCATGGCTGACTTCAAGGTACTAGTGCTAGGGCTGCACATTACTAAATATGCAACAATCTTTGTGAGCCAATAAGAGCTGATTCAGTTTACCGTTCTTCGACCTAGCCCACCTGCCCAAACCCCCTCATGTAATGAATGAAATGGTTGGCTGGCTTGGACCATGTCAGCCTAGTTGTGTGAGAGGAGAGAGAATGTGGGTCTTGTTGAGTAGCCTGTTTTGGCCAGCAAGTGTAAAGTGCTTTAAAACTCAGAGCACACATTAAAATCACCTAGATGTTAAAAAAAATTTTTTTTAAACCTTTGCTGCCTCCTTCCCCTTGAATCAGAATTTCTGAGGGTGGGGCTCAGACATGAATAGTATTTAAAAGCTCCCCAGTAGAGCCCTGGCCTGGAGCATTAACCCATATACCAGGGTTCAGATTCCTGGTCAGGGCACATATCTAGGTTGTAGGTTCTATCCCTGGTGTGCGACTGATCGATGCTTCTCTCTCGCCTCTCCCCACTTCTCTAAAATCTAAAAAAAATTATATATTATTGGGTGAGGATTAAAAATGATAATAATAAAAGTAAAAGCTCCCTGGTAAAATCACCATTCTTGTGTCTATCCAGGGTTGAACTCCACTGACAGGAAATTTGGGAAAGTGTCAACGTAAGAAGTATCCAAACTATAAAGAGTTTTTGTAAGAATTTATTGGAGCCGAACTGAGGACATTGCCAGGGACCAACATCTCAAATGATCTGGAGAATAAGTTTGCAGTGTCCTTTACACATTTGGATGTAAGGAAAATTATGTGGGGGTGGAATAAAGCAAGGCAGGGATTGGATTACAGAATAGTTAACATGATTATGTGCTCTCCTGAGGGTCGTTATGCTTCCAGGGATCTGAAGAAGAAGGCATTTCAAAGGTGTTGTGAACCCTGATGGGGGTGAGGGGTCGAGAGACGTACTAAGAAGAGCTCCTGTTGGCTAACTGAGCTCAAATATTAAAAAAGCTGCCGTTTCTGCACAGGGCCTCTCATGCAAACTGCGCTTCAAAAAGAGGCCTCTGCCTACCTAGCCTGCCTGCCCACACCTTGTTCCTGTCACCTGAGCCAGCCCTTATAAAGGTTTCCTGGAGTCCTGTTTCAGCCAATGGGACTGAAGCTTTATACGTTTCCTTCTTCACTGCACCCCAAGTTGGAGATTCCTCTTGGTGATGAATTGGCACTAATGACCATCGGTTGACAGTGTTAACCTACATGCACAGCAACGATGGACGGGGCTTGCTTAAGGCAAGTATATATCTTTTTATAGGCCTGGGATGCAACTACCTACCATTACCCGGCCAGTTAGTGACTACCCACCATGACCTGTCCAGTTAGGAGTTTGTGATCAGAGAAACCTGTGAGGTTACAGTTTGGCCAGATATATGACACAGCTCCTTTTTCGGTTCACAAGAAGTAGTTTGGGGCCAGACCCTGTATTTGACACCAAGGAGTTGAAATTTCCCTCGTGGAGCCTGGGAGCGTTTTCCAGCTTTGAGTGTGAGGACTCGGCAGGCAGAGACCTGGATCTTCCCAGTTGCCAGTTGTCAGTCTTACTCCAGTGGCCCTTTCCCTCCACGCTGCTGGTCCACATACTTGTTGTGCCGCGGTTGCAGCTGCTGGTCTAGCACAGAGAAGGGTCCTGGTGGAAGAAGGGGTCTGGATGAAGCAAGGAGATGGCTCCTTGAGTGGGCTTGGCTGATCTTGGCTTGATCTTAAAGCAGAGAGCCGGAGTCTAGAGGAGCTCCCCAGGGCCCCCAAGGGAAGAGAGGAGGAATTCGACACTAAGGACTTTTTGTCACAGTCCTTCAGCTTGGTGGTACACATAAGCTGATTATTTTTTCTCTGCATAATTAGCAGTAGCATTATTTTAAAAGGTGAAAGCTTTCTTTGGAGGCAGGGCACACATGGGAAGCGAGTGTCATTGAACTTCTGAGCCAGTAAGAAGTGACAATACGTTGACAGATCTGGGACTAGGAAGAGGCAAGCGAGGCCCCTGGGGTGCGGAACTTAAGGAGGTGTGCACTGCAGGGGCTGCCCGTCTGGTCAGGGAGGAACCGATGGAGAGAGAGTGGACTCGGGCCTCGTTCCCTCAGAGTTGGACCCGGGAGTACTGAAGAGAGCACTGGAGATGTGAGTGTGAACAGTGGGGCCTGGGAGCACAATCTGGTCAGCCCCTGGAGATGGGGCAGGAAGGTGGGGGGCAGGAGGAATGAAGCAGCTGGAGGCGTGTCCCTGAGGCCAAGGAGGAGAAGGTTGGGGGTGGGAGCGTGACACAGACAGTTCTGGGTACTGAATGATCAGACACGGGACCACTGGGGCTTGATTGTTAGAACTGCGTGATTGCAGGAGTGGGAAGCTTCTAGAAAAAGTAGAGAACATGACATAGGCCACGGAGGAGAATGTGAGTGATAAAAGAAGTAAGGTTGTCATTTGAGGGTGGCAAGACAGGAGGGACCAGGGTTGGGATGGGCCCGGTGCCTGGGTGGGTGACCAGAGATGCGGGTGAGTGGTTGTCCTCGGGAACTGGTTTAAGGGCCTCCCCAGATGCCTTTTGAACTTGTACATCTGCCACTTGTTTTCAGCACCCTTTGTGGGGGGCTAGCAGGGGACCTTGTTTGTTCCTAAGACCCAGTTCCCTAATGCTCCCTGTCGGGGAACCCTTTCCCGGTTGCTCCAGGTCAAGGACTAACCACTGCTTCCCTACATGCCTGTCGCCCCTCCTCAGCTCGTCTCATGAATGAAGGTGCTGAAGAGGGGCTGGCCGAGGTGACAGCTTAGGGTGGCGACTTCCCAAAGAACCCTACGGTGACAGCGCTAATATTCTCTTCTTAGACATCTTAACAGTTTAAAACTCACAATACGTAATTTCTGGCCTATGAATAACCATCAGCTTACTTGGAACTGCTGTCAAGGGGCCGTCCCATGCTTCTGTGCCGTTTAATTTTTCATTCAGCCAGGCTTACCCAGCTTCCTTTACCCACCTTTACGCTTTTGCCCTTTTTGAAAGCATTTGAATTTTTAATAGGTTTAGGATACAAAGAAGTAAATGAAATGTCTGAAAATGCACGTACTTTTAAACATTTTGAAATTACTGGTGGTGCCCTAGCCAGTTTGGCACAGCAGTTAGAGGTCAGCCTGCGGACTGAAAGGTCCTGGGTTCAATTCTGGTCAAGGGCGAGTACCTCGGTTTTGGGCTTGATCCCTGACCCTGATTGGAGCGGGAGGCAACCAGTCGTGTCTCTCACATCCATGTTTCTCTCTCTGTCTCTCCCCCTCCCTTCCATTCTCTCTAAAAATCAATGGAAAAAAATATCCCTGGGTAAGGATTAACAAACAAAAGAAATGACTGGTGGGGCCAGATATTTGCACGTGTCCTGCACATAAATGGAAAAGAAAGGTATGTGTTCTGGCTGAACTGGAAGTGCTCGTTAGAGCTGATGTGGTCCATAGAGGTCATTTCTGTGACGTGTTGGGCCCAGGGCCTGTGACTAGAGCAGCCCCGTAGTCGGTGCGGGTGGTGGTGGGGAGTGAAGACAGTGGTCTGCTGCGGTCTGGTCTCACTTTCCCTCCCCACTACCCCGCACCACACGTCCCCTGGCGGAGGCTGTGGGGTTTCTTTTTCCCTTGTGGTTTCAGAAATCAGTGCTTCGGGTGTTCGCAGGAGAAAGCCCTGTTTGGTTCTTGTACTGGTTGGCAACCGCTGGGAAGCTCGCCTTTATGGGAAACCAGAATTTCGAATTTGGGTCACATTTCAGGCCTACGTCTGCGTGACATCACAGGAAATCTGTCACTGGCTGGATACAAAAAATGAGTTTCCTGGATTCTACTTAGTGCCCCCCCCCTTTTTTTTGCTTATATTTTGTTATAACCACCCATGATTTGGGACTGTTCAGCTAGGGGGCAAGTAAGTATATGTTCCCAGAGACAGACCAGGGCCTGTTTAGTGTAGAACCTTCTCGGCTCCACAGCCAGGGCTGTGACAGTCAGTCCTGGGGAGGGGCCGGCTGCCAGGATTTCATATTCTCCAGGTGGAACCAGGGACTCGTCTTTCTCCTCCCTTACATTTTATTCTTATATATTTTCAGAGTCTGAGGAAGTCATGTTTCAGATAGTTTGACATTTAGATAGATGCTAATCTCTCAAATACAGTTACTATTTGGGGATACACACCTGAAATATTCCCCTTCACCTTTTAACGGGGACTTTCCCCTGGCTTCACTTATTGGCTGGACTTTTCCTCTGTGTCACCGTGCCCGAGGCTGCTGTAAATGGCTCTTTCTTTTCAGCCAATCAAATATGAAACAACCCCGTGTGCACAACTGAAAGTCATCATATTTGATTCAAGGAAAGTCCTAATTAAGAATTAAGTGACTCATCGCCCTTATGTTCTTCCAACATTGTGTTTTATATCCAGGCCATTGTTAGGGAACAGAAATAGCTGGAACACAGTTTTCACAGGCTGGACTGCGGGGAAATTCCTTTTCTCAGTGGGGTCTCCAGTGGCTCACCCTTAGGACCTGTTTTATTTCCAGTGGCGGCAGCGAAGGCTTCTCAGTGCCACACACCTGTCTGTGTTTGCGTCTTTGGCTTCTGTTTACTTCTGGTTTTGACCTGGGGCAAGTTTTTGGGCTTCTCCGAGCTCAGCTTTCTGATTTCTGAAATGGTGATGGTGCTACTTACCTCCAGGCTGGGAGATGGGCCTGTGGAGACAATGGACTTCACCACATCACCCTTGCCTGTCCAGGGAGCCCTTTGTCACTGTGACCTATTCTGAGTCTTGTGTGCACTGTAGATTATTCTTAAGTGTTGAGTAAATATTATTTTTTAATGTTGTACTATCTGAATTAAATAGGAGTGCAGGACTTGGATATTTTTAGGTGTTCCATCTGACCTTTAAAAAGTGTACGGGCACAAACTAGCAGCATGATGCATTGGTGTCTAAATAGGGCTTAGGATCCCCAATCCTTGGCCCGTTTCTCAAGTCCTGGGAGCAGGAGAGGTGTGGGGATGGAATAAGGAAGGTGTGTCCCAGCCCCAGACCTGGCATGGAGTGTGGCTCCGGCTGGTAGCATGGGGGGACCAGCAGCCAGCCCCTCACTGGAGGCCTGTGTGCAAGGAGACCTGCTTTGTTTGCCCTTGGGGGGTGGGGGAGGGAGGTGAGAAGCATGTTGTGGTCAATAGAAGTACTTTCTAGGTATATGCATGGTTTGGGAACTAGTTTCTTATGACTTTTCTTTAAATCCTGTCCACTTAAGTCTTTTTCTTTTTTTTAACTATTGAAGAAATACTCATTTTAGAAACATTAGCAAATGCAAAAGGAAAAATAAGTTTGTATCAGTGAAACTCTGCCGCCCACGATAACCGCTCCGGACATTTGACATGTAAATCTAGACTTTCCAGACAAAGCCAGGGTGGTGAGGACCGTGTGCACTCGGCCCGAGTCCTTCAGTGAGTATTTGTCCAGTGAATACTACACTTTTCAAAAACGGCTTTTCACCTCAAATTGTTGCTGACATATTTCCAGGTGAGTAAGTTCAGACTTCCTATCAGGCTTGTAGGGGATGCACCCTCCTTATTTAAGAAGTCCTTGTCCATGGGCAGTTTCCAGTTACTATGAAATTATGAATAGCACCGCAGTGACCATCTTGAGATATCTTTCCATGCCTGTAAGTTTCTTCTTTGAATGATACACACACACACACACACACACACACACACACACACACATATATATATATATATATATATACACACATGTATATATTTTGCTTTTGTTGGGCTTAAAATCTATACAGAACTAATTATATGGACTGTTGGATGGGTATATACTCACTACTCAGGAAAGCACCCCCAAGGAGTGACGCGGGGGAGTTTTTTCATCCCTTGAATAAACTTTGGTGAACTTGTACATGAGTCTTGGACACGCTGGCACCGCTTTTGGGGGAATTCCTTTCTGATTGTCCAAATCCTAACATGCTCCGTCTGCACGGTGAGTTTTTGGGTGGGGTTGGGAGTGCACCCCTCAATTTTAGGAGGCACGCAGACACGCCAGTTTCAGGAACGTTGAAACATGGGGGAAACGTGTGTTTTAGAGCACGGGAACTGTTTCTGTTGGGAGGTCTTCAGGGCCCACCCCTCCTGTGAGACACGAGTGGATTCAGCTTCAGGAACGGTCACCGCCAGCTCCCAGGTCATGTCACTGTGGACGTCAGGAGTGCCCTGTGGGGCTGTGTCCCTGACCGGCTGTGACCGCGGGTGCAGTTGCAGCTGGCACAGGGCAATGGCGTAGACTGGATTTTCAGAACCTGCAGTTCGCGAAGAGAAAAGTGCTCAGTACCTTCTGCTGGTGACAAAGCTGTGATTTTTATTCCTCACTGTGGTCTGGTGTCACAGGACGTCTTCGTTCTGGCAGGAGGGGAACTCGGTTATGGGCGGAAGATCTGGCCTGTCTCCGGAGCGTGGTCTTGGCACCGGCGGCATCCTGAGTCATTGTCCACCTATTGGCACATGAGACAGCACTTTGGGGGCCATCAGGACACCAAGAGATCTGCCCATTCGCTCTGGTTATTTATTCTGGAGTACCAGGCCCACCTCATGGAGTTTGGGGGGCTGGAGCCCCTAGACCGGGCCTGATTGCGGAGCCCTTTTAACTCTCTGGGACACTAGGTCCTCTTCGCCTCCTTCTGATTTGCTCTTATGTGACTTGAACTCCTTCATTCCATCACCCTCACTGAGCCCCTGTGTGCCAGGTGGGGGGATGGAGAAACCACTAGAGACGGCCTCTGACTAGGGAGGTCAGGGTCCACAGGGTGTGCTGGGGGGTCAGGGCAGGCTCCCCAAAGTAGCCCCACTAAGTGGAGGGATGTGACGTGAAGGAATTGTGTGGTGCAGGCAGGGGTCCTGGGCGTGGCGAGTGATTGGGTAAGTGCAGGGGGCCCTAAGAAGAGACCACTTTCTGGAGCACCTGTGCCCTGGGGCAGCTAGGTGGCTGGATGGCAGGTCCTCTGGGCTGCAGTTGGCTTTGAACTTCATCTCAGGGCACTGGGGAGCCTTGATGAAATGTGCCAGCATGATTTAGAAGGGGCCAGGGAGGGGACCTGACTCACCACACCTCATTCTGACTGGGTCCCCTCCTCACAGTCTGACACCCCTGAAGACTTGGCGTCCCGGACCCCACTCTGTGGCCCACAGTGGTGCTTCTCCCTCGTGGCCTGTTGTGAGGCTTGTGAAGTCATCGGATTAAGTGACCCCTCTGCACAGTGTTAAGAGTTACCTTTATTTAAAGATGACACTTTGGAAACTGAGCCACCTATCGGGTTATGAAGGGAGTCAAGCATGTTTATGTTTTAGAAAGGAAAAAGGTATTATGAAGATACGGAGGTTTCCAGTTAAAACAACATCGGAGGGACCCAGTGCGATGGATTGGAGTGCCTCCCCCTGGTCACCTGAGCCCCTGACAGCAGCCCGGATGAGTCCTGGCATTCCTTGTCGGGTTCTGAAACTCACCAGGCTGGACAGTGGTTCCATCCTGCCCGCCCCCCTCTCGGCCTCACTTGATCTGTTGAGAGGTGGCAGCTTGGCCGGCTGGCCAGCGGATTTCTGTGTTTAACCCACAGGAACCTGCTAATCCCATGTCCACTTCAGTAGAACCTCTGCGCTGGGAGGACAACCACCTGTCCTCACTGCGCTCAGAGTAGAATCATTCCGACATGGTTAAAAGGACACAGCTCCGAGCTGGAAAGTGATGTCATAAGCACGCTCTATTGTCATCAGAGAAAATGTCAAGGAACTGGCTGCTGATTAAATTGGGAGGCTGATGATTATTCTGGGAAGAAGTGGGGAAGGGACGGAATAGTAGTGATTCCTTGGGGAGCGGAGGGCGGGAATCTGCAGGGAACAGGTAAGGCGTTCAGGACAGACTCTAATTTACGGCTCAGATGATGGTACATGAGGCTCTACGGGAAAACTTGAGTCATGACTTTGAATGTGTCAGGTTGCTTGTGGCTCTCTGTTGGCTTCAGATTTTGTTGCTGGGAATTGCAAATAGAGGGTCAACAGAAATGGCCTTGTTTGGGTGTGGAAATTGGCAGGCAAAGTTTGGGCAGTGTCTCCTGCTCCCCACCTCCTACCTCCCACCCCCCACCCTCTCTATTGACTGTAACAAAACAAAGTAAACTGTAAATTTTAAATGTTTGGGGAGAAAAGAGGAGAAATGATAGCTAATATTTGTGAAGTGCCCACAGGCAGTCACTATACTGGGTCCCTTGACTTTGGTGACCCTCATGAAAACCAGGTGGTAAGTGGCCTTGTTCACGGGAGTGGTGGAGCTGAAGCCAAGAGGATGGTCCACGGACAAGGTGAGTGTGGAAAATACCAGGGACTAAACTGTTCACGTGGAGCTTATGCCTGGATGCTAACTGAGGGCGTCTTTACCCTTAACCTTGAGCGCCAGGCTTCCTTGGGCACCATGGTGCGTTCATGGACTAGGAGCCATTCAGGCCATTAAAAATGGCAGGAAACCAGACGTTTCACTGACGGGCATCCTTCATGAGCATTTCTCGGATCAATGCTGCCACGGAGGAACTCCCACCTCCTTCCCCTGCGACATGTGTTTCAGACACAGCATCACGTTTTAAACGTTACGCTGACTTCTCATCCTACATTGGAAGATGCCTGTGCCTTCGACTCCCATTGTCCCTTTGAATAATAAGGATACTCAGAAACCTCGGAAATGAAGTCGTGGCAGATAGTCCTGGTGTCAAACTGATGTGAACATCACCTGTCTGGCAGAGCATATAACCACTCTGCTTAATTAAGCTAACCCTGCGCTTGGTAATAGAAGTATCAGGAAATACGGAATCTAACAGATACATTCTGCTTCTGATGATAATAGCTAGGATGTCAATAGCATTTGCTCTGTGACATCCAGTGTCTTTGCACTGTACCTGTAAACTCTCCATCTTGACAAATCCTGTGAGGGAGGGACTCTTGCGGTGTCTGTGGAACAGATGGGGAGACTGAGGCACCAGAGGGGCTGTGGGTGCAGCAGCCAGGATTTGAGTCCAGGCTCTCCACTCTCATGCTGATCTGCCCCTCATTGGCTGCCAGGTCTTCCCCAGGGTCAGGATGTCCTGGAGTGAACTTCCCACCAGACCAGGGAACGGCATGGGGCGGGGTTAGGGGAAGGTGTGGTCTCAGGTGAGAGGAGGACGGGCAGGTAACAGCCAGGTGGTAGTCTGAAGGGGACAGTTCCTGTCCACCAGCAGGAGCCACGCCTGAGGATGGGGAGAGGCCCTAATGCTGGGAGGGTGGGAGCTGGGCAGGAGGGAGCTCCATTTCCTCCCCCACTGCCCCTCACACTTGGCAAGCACACTGAGCCCTGCTGTGGTGGTGTGTGATGCTGTCTCCATCGTAACTGTCATCTGTCAAGGTCTGTGCCATGCCAGGCACCAGGCGGGACACTCGGTCGGGATAATCTAGAAATGCAGATCTTCACCACCGACTGATGGAATGAATGGTGGGCAGGGAACGACTGCGCTCTAGTCCACCAGGAGATCTGGCACTGAGGCCAGCCTGGTGATAACTGATGGACAGATGGAAAGTTCCAGAATAGCCTCTTTGGATGTTAGAACACAGAGGGCCTATTTGAAAGTAGCAACATCACTGGAGCCGTGTGTGTGTGTGTGTGTGTGTGTGTGTGTGTGTGTGTGTGAGATTACAGTTTTGTTTCCCTAACTGTGTGCTCCAAAGAATACCCTGGTGAGTGCCTATGGCCAGGTGGGCCCCAGGAGTCTTTGTAATTCCTAAGGGGTCTCTAGTTTTTATTTTAATATCTTCTTTAACCCGAGCAGGTTTTTTTAAGTATTTAATTTTGTCCTTTTCATTTTTATTTATTTTTTTTAAATATATTTTAATTGATTTTTAGAGAGATAGAAAGAGGGAGAGATATATAGAAACATTAATGAGAGATCAAATCAATCACCTCCTGCACGCCCCCTGCTGGGGATCCAGCCCACAACCCAGGCATGTGTCCTGACCGAGAATCAAACTGGTGACCTCTTGGTTCATGGGTCGATGCTCAGCCACTGAGCCACAGTGACCAGCGCTGTCCTTTTCTATTTTTCTCTCTAACCTGATTTTCTAGTTAACTTCGGGTATCATTGTCTTGGGACCAGTGGATGTCCACACAGATTTCTACTTTTGACATTATCGAGGTGTCAATAATGCTTCCTGTGTTGGCTGGTGAGCATCCTTGTATCCTTCTGCAGCATCTTCTGCAGGACATGGCGTTCAATACGGATCAATGACACTATGCTCATTGATTATGCTCTGCTCTTTGTTGTGTGCCATTTGCTCTGCATGCCGGGCTGTCAGATTTCAGTAGCTGGGTGCAGGGTTCCCAACACAACTGGTTTCGTCATTTTCTCTCTGGATCAACACAAACAGTTTTCTTCATCTCTGTTCTTTCTGTAGGATAGCTGGATTTTTTTGTCACTTTACAATTCTGGGTCTTCATTCTGTGGCCTCCTGCCTGCCTGCCTGTCTCAGTGCCCACTGTGCTGGTCGGAGCCCAGGTACAAGCAGTGGTACCGAGGACAGTGGTACCGAGGACAGTGGTACCGAGGACTGGCCTGGAGGGCATCCTTATGACTCCTGAGCGTAAGGGCGGTCTCCGCAGGGCTTCTCTCCTTCTCCGAATTGACCCAGTGAGGGTTACTCACAGGTGTTGCTCACGTTCCACCCCTGGAGAGTCAGTTGGCCTGGGGCTGGGGCCCCAGCATCCCTAATTTTAAAAGCATCCTAGGTGACTCCGTCCAGCCAGAATCAAAATCACCAGCTCCGAGTGACCTCTTTGGAATCCGTGTCTTGAATGGTATCTATCATTCCTGAGATAATGGCTGTTTTAAACTTTAGGTTTGCTTAAATTTTTTAGTTATAAGGATAACGAGTGCTTTTGCAACAATTCCAAGCATGACAGGCATTGCAAAGTGAAAAGTGAGTCACTCGTCCCACTGGAGTGGCTGTCTGGGATTCTTACCTGCTCTCCTTGGAAGCCGGCCTGACCTCCCAGCCTTGACCTCTGGCCTTGACTTCTCGGCTGATTCCAGTGGCTGTGTGGTCGTCTTCTGTGCACTGTGTCATGTAGGTTTCCATGTTCCCTTTTGTGTTTATTAGCTTTGGGTGGCGATTTCCAACCGGTGTGCCACAATGATTTTTAAAACATGCGATACCTGACTATTTAGTCAAGGTCACTGACTTCTTTTCCCCTTAGACTGTCAAATTTAAAAAATGACAACAGCCAACACAACAATAGCCATCCTGTGTGAATGCCCTGTCTTGAACCATAAATATATAGGTTATGTAATAGAGTTGCATCTTATTGGTCACCCCTCATAATAAGGTTGTGTCTGATTGGTTAATTGTTGGTATATAAGAAATCATTAGCCCTAACTGCTTTGGCTCAGTGGATAGAGCGTCGGCCTGCAGAATGAAAGGTCCTAGGTTCGATTCTGGTCAAGGGCATGTATCTTGGTTGCCGGCACATCCCCGGCGGGGGTTGTGCAGGAGGCAGCTGATCGATGTTTCTAACTCTCGATCCCTCTCCCTTCCTCTCTGTAAAAAATCAATAAAACATATTTTTTTTAAAAAAAGAAATCATTATATACAAGTATAGGCACCTGGGTTTTTAAAAAGTCACTTTGGAACAAAAAGGGCAGGTAATTACTATTATTACTTTTTAAATCAATCAAAATTGTACCTGTTTACTTTTGTCAGATTGGCAAAAAAATATATATTTTTTGGTGTGTCGCAGAATTTTAGTAATTAGCCAATATGTGCCTCGAGATCAAAAGGTTGAAAATGGCTGACTTTGGGGAGCAGGATCACTTTTTGCCTCTACAGGCTATTGCAGACGGGATTGTTTGTCTTTTTAAACTGCTTTACATCTGTCTTCTGGGGCACCAGGCCCGAATCGAAGCTTGTTACATGTGTGTTGTTGCAAGGTGCTGCCAGAAACTACAGGAAGAACACAGGATAAGCTACTGTTTAGGACCGCCCTCTCTTCCTAAGGATTTTTAATTATTCATTTTTAATTGTGGTTAAAAAAAAAATCACATAAGATTTACCATTGTCAACTGATGGTCATTGTCACCAATTCAACCCCAACAAAAATCCCGTTTGGGGTGTGGTGAAGAAGGAAACTTTATTCAGTGTGAGGCAGCCCTCGGGCCAGTTCCCTGGGGCCAGGCCCCTCTCAGGCTAGACAGCTCTACTCTGCTCGCTCCTCCATGGGTGGTCCGCTTTGCCCTGTGCTGATCTGCTTGGCTCTGGTCCAGTGAGACATCTTTGGTGTTCCAGCTCTGGCAGGGGAATGCCGTCAGGGAGCCAGCTTCTGTGGACAGAAGTCGCCGCACCTGGTCTCTGCTAGGTCTGTCCTCAGACAAATGAGGACTCCAAACTCTTAAAGTTTGATTGGCCCAAAAGAGACCTGCTTGGTCAGAATAGAACTGCTCTGGTTGGTTGGAACTGTGAAGTTCCAATTTTATGGGAAAAGCCTCAGTCCTATTGGTTGAAATAGGATTCCAGGAACTCCTTTATAAGGGCTGGCTCAGAGGGCCGAGACAGTGCAGGCAGGCAGTTCGGGCTTCTCCCTGAAGTGCATTTTGTGTGAGAGGCCCCTGTGTACAAGTGGCCACTAGGCTCTGTTTTAGTTCTTTATTTTATTTTAATTTGAGTTCAGCTAGCCACCAGGAGCCTTTCTTAGTAGGTGTATTCTTTCTCAGGGTTCACACTGTCCCAGCAGTGAAGCGTGCAGTTCAGTCCTGTGAAGTGTATTCACATTGCTGTGTAACAGATCTTCAGAACGTTTTCACCTTGCAAACCTGTCTTGCCATTAAACAGCACCCCCTCCCCCACCTCCACCCCCCTCCCTCTCCCATCCCCACCCCCCTTGGTCACCATCACCTTTCTGCTTTCTGTTTCTGTGCATTTGACTGTCCCAGGTAGCTTGTAGAAGTAGGGTCATACGGTACTTGTCTTTTTTACTCGCTTATTTCACTCAGCATAATGTCCTCGACGTTCATCCGTGTTGCAGCCTCTGTTAAAAGAGTTCTTTTCTTCAAGGCTGATGCTAGTCCCCTGCGTGTCTAGACCACATTTTGCTTATCTGTCCATGGGCCTTTGGTCTGCACCTCTTGGCTGTTGTGAATAGAGCTGCTGTGGACCTGGGTGTGCAAATACCTGCCTGAGGCCCCACTTTCAGTTCTTTCAGGTATATACCCTGTTAACGTAAAAAACCATTGAAACCTGTAAAGAATTTTTGTGAGTTTATTTGAGCCAAACTGTCGACATATGCCGGGAAGCAGAACCTCAACGGATTGAGATAAAGCTCCGGAGAAAGGAAGGGGCGTAGGTGGGTTACATGAAATCCATTGGTGATAGACTAGAGAGGCGGAACAAAGCAAAGTGGTGGTGGTGGGGGGACCCTGGGATTGGATAAAAAGTAAAATGATAGACACATACTTAGGTGGGTGCAGGAACAATTAACATGATAATTAAGGGATTTGTGGTATCTGCCCTGGTGCCCAGCACATTAGGTTGTGCCCCAGGGGCTCCAGAAAAAGGGAAGTTACAAGTCACCCAGAATTTTCAAGGGTATGTTATCATAGATGCAAAAAGACAGATAGGCTCAGTTAAGGTAAAGGTTGAACTTGTCAGTGAAGATACTGGCTTAGGATGTAACTGCCCACCATAACTGCTTTTAGTTAAAGTTTAATTCAGACCATCCTTTGTGGTTACTTCAGGTGTCTGAGTTTGCAAGACCTCCATGCAGGCCTCCCCTGAGCTTGTCAGGTTCGCATGTGGCCCATTTTGTCCACACCCAGAGATGGGATTACTTTATCATATGATAATTCTTTTTTTCTTTTTAAACCTCCATACTGTTTTCCACAGCAGCCATAGTGTTTTACGCTCCCATGGGCAGTGCATAGGGTCATTCGATGGTCCTCATCCTTGTGGGTGGCCGGTGATGTCGCATTGTGGTTTTGACTTGCATTCCCTACTGATGAGTGGCGTCAAGCATCTCTTCACGTGCTTGTTGGTCGGCCTGCCCTTTTCAAACTATTTGTTTGCTTTGATTGTCTGTGAAGTGTTTTTGACGATTCTTAGGTACAAAAATCTGCTTGTGGTAAAAATGAAAACTCCAGCAAGTTGTTTCAGACATCGTGGGTTTCTCCCATTCCACATGTGCCTGAGGAGCTTGTATCTAACAGACCATTTAGAAGGAGGATTTCCTTCCGTGAAATTGGGAACAAGCCTCCTCTGGCATGACTCCCAGAAAGCCGCCTTCCCCCTGCACACTGTTTAAAGGGTCGATGCCGTTCAAGTCCATTGTCATGAATAACACATATAAAACACCATCATCACCCTGCAAGCGTGAAATTTGAGAAGAGAAGCCACCCAGTGACCCTAAAGATTGTCCATGGATTGTGCTTTCTGTTGGTTTATGAGTAATCCATGCTTATAGATTCAGAATATAGACCCTGTAGAAGAAATTAAAAGTCATCTGACAACCTGTAACTCCCTGCTGTGAGATAAGTCACGTGGGCGTTATCTCAGAAATGGGGTCATGTGTGCTGTCTCTCGCAACCTGCCACTCCGCTTCAACCGGCAGTCAAGGGGGGCAGGCCACACTGAGGTCACCGGTGTGCCATCCAGCTACTTGGCCATGCCCGCCAGGAGCAATGCCATCCTCACTTCCTCAGGGCCCTGGCATTGATGGGAGTCCACATACTTGTCACTCCTGTGCACTCCAGTTTCAAGTTCTTCCAGTCCTGCGTCTCAGATGGGATTTCAGCAGCACCCCAGCAAGGTAGACGGCTTCCTTTGCAGCCCGAATCTGTTGGCATTATGTGGCAGCCACCAGTGTGGAAGGGATCCAGCTTTTGGGAGGAGTGCACAGTGCAGACCCGGAGAACTGACAGGGAGTGCTTTCTCTTGCTTCCCTCCGCTATTGGGCGCAGGATGCCTGAGGCCCCTCTCCCCACTCTGAAGCCTGGGGGCAGGGAGGGCTCTAGGCGCCACTGCCCATATGGGCTGAGCCCATCACAAGTGCCTGAATCTTGGAGAAGGAATGTGTTCATTTATCTCAGTGGGTCCACTCCTTTCCAGCCGTGGGAAACAGTCGTGTAAGGTTTCATGAGGATCCTGAACTTGACCCAGTTTGCTGCCCCTCAAACGCTGCATTGGGTGAAGTGGCGGGGGGGGGGGGCGGGGGGGGGCGCTCATTTGTGGACACTCAGCCCTCAGCTAACACTGATGTCCTGAATTACAGCTCAGGGTGCTGGGCCCCTTGGAGCTCCGAGGCTTCTGGAATCTTTAGCTTGATCGGCCCTGAGGCTTCTGTGTTAGTGGTGGCTGGCCCCGCTGCCCAGGGCCTTCAGCTGCCCAGCGCCTGGGGCTTCCTCTTGTTCCATGAGGAGCTTTCTCCCTCAGACACAGCAAGGGGCTCACTGCCTGGCTCAGCTCCCTGCTTCCCTCTCCTCCCCACTCCCCTCGGCGCCCTGCCATTCACCAGCTGGTGTTGGCCATGGTGAGAGGACAGGGAGGAGAGTGAGGGGGGTCTGAGGCAGGCAGTGTGCCCACACTGGGGAATGGGGGGGCCACCGGGACACGTGGTGATTTGTAACGGGGATAATCATAAAACTTACCCTGATGACAGGCGTGTGGTGTGACATGTGCCTGGCCCTGCCCCTGGGAGCTGGCGAGCAGGGCCCAACAAGCAGTTGCCTGGTACTTCTCAGGGCTCGGGAGAAGAGGGGTAAAAGCTCGTGTGGATTGGATGTCTCTGAACTGGCACTGTTCAGGGACCAAGCCTTCGTGCCCAGTGGAGGCGGCAGCTTTGTGTTGGGGGCTCCTCAGCAGGCAGACACAGCGCTGGGTTCTGGCTGGGTAGTTAGTTGTCCTGAGAGTGAATCCTCCGGCCTCCATCTGCAGGTGTCCTCAGCCCAGTGTTCAAGTCCCACACAGACACGGAGCTCTCCGAAGGGAACGAAGGGAACGATGACTCGGGAGGGGTCTCAGCTGAGTGCAGGGCCTGGGACCTACATGTCCTTTCTATGTGGCTGCATCCCCTAGGGTTAGGGGCTCGCCTCTGGTCACCCTTGTGAAGGACACCATATACTTGTGGGACCTCATCAGGTAACCCATTCACCCAGCACCAACTCACCTGGCCAGGTGTGTGTGTCAGTAGCCTGCGCAGGGCAGCTGGTATCTGGGCTCTCGTAGAAATTGCCGTTTTATAAACAAGGCCAGGTCATCAGCTTTATTTATCCAGTCACTCAGTTTTAAACTTCTGTTGATCTGTGTCTCTAGCTTCAGTCCTTATGAGGGAACAGGGAGTGTGTGTGTGTGGTAAAGAGGTTGCTGTATGTTTGGCGTAGAGCTGCCTACAGCTAAGCCAGGGCTCTGTGCTCTGGGACTTGTGCTGTGCACTTTTCTTTGCTTGTTTTCTTACAAATAGAGGCGCTTGTGTTTATACCCTCTGGCTGGCGGTGGAGGTGGGGAAATCTTTCAGCAGAGAGGGAGGTGGGGCCCGGAGAAAGAGGTTAAGAGAAGGAGGTCCCGTGACCAAGGTCAGCATCAGCCATGGTAGGTTGTAGCAAGTGTGTGCCCTTGATTGGAAGAGATGAGAAGGGTCCCTCACTTTGTGGTCTTTCTCCCCAAAATCCACAACCCCAGAGTAATCATGAGAAAAACATCGGGCACGTCCAGATGAAGGGCACTTACAAATACCTGCTCAAAACTGTTATCTTCACAACTTATGTATCATTTTTCTGTTCCCTCTTTTTTTATGTTTCATGTCTCAGCTCTGGATTTTTGTTTTGTGATTGCCATTTGGTTTGTGTAAATGTCATACATACAAATAGACCATTTTCACCACTTTTCTATGACTCTAACTCTGTTCTAAAGGAGTTTATTTAGAGGGGCAGGGAAGGCCAGTGGGTGGCGGGGTTTCATGATACGGCTCTGGGGCCGGCGTGGCCCTCTGCGCCCACGTCTGCTTCATGCAGTGACCACTGCTGGTGTCGGGATCTGGGTGCCCCCTGCCAGGGAGAAGCCCAGGGCTTCCACACCCTGGCCAGCAGCCGCCCAGTTCCTCAAAGCCGGGCGCTGGGGGCCCAGCCCACTCAGGGTCAGGCCGGGGCCTGTCTCTTGCCCACAGCGCGTTCTTTGTTCTGTCCGGGACCAGACGTTTACAGGTGAGCTGCTCTCCCGGCCGGTGCAGGAGCGGGTTTCCAAACACAAATGCCATCGTGTCTGCCAGGTGAACCTGAGAAAGGGAGCAGAGCCGGGGACAATGGGCCCCTTTATAAACTGCTCCGAAATGCAGAGCCCGGCTATTAGGCTTTGGGGGCGGGGCCAGGTGTTCATGGTGGTGGCCCAGGGCCCTGCTAGTCCTGTTACGCACTCGGGGCCCGGGATTGATGCGTGGGAAACAGGATGAGATTGTCTCTCCCCCGAAGACGGCTGGATAAAGCATGCACTGAGTATATGCGGCCACGCTGAGCCATCTGCTCCTTTAGCTGTCTTCTCCTCATGCCACGAGCTGGCACAGGGAGCAGGCACAGTTACACACCCACCCCAGGAAGTCACACTCACCCGCAGGCACCGGCCCTGCACCTGAGTTAGTCATCTTAGAAGAGAAGGCTTTCTTTTAGGACCCAGCTCAGGAGAGCAGACAATAACTGCAGGACTCCACTGCACCTGCCGTGCTCCCGCCCAGCCCAGCTCAAATCTGTGTGCACAGGAATCGCCTGGGGTCTCTCAAACGTGCAGATTCTGGCCAGGGGAAGAGGCTGCTGGTCCGGATGGCACTTTGAGTAGCCAGGTGCTCCATGATCATCAGGGATGCGATCTGGGCAGGCAGGTGGGGGGCACTCTGGGAGGACTGGGGCTCATGCTTTGTTCCTTGTGAGCTGAATCTGAAATTTTGTCAGGTGGATACATTGGAAGATAAGCCTGAATGTGCGTAAAGGGGTGAGATTCAGCTGGAAAGTGACAAGGGGGTGGCAGGTGGGAGGAGCAGTGGCGTTGGGAGGGGTCCTGGGTAGTCTGTGTGCCCGTCTGGTTCACCATCAGAGAAACACGACTGGGAGCACGTAAGTCACTCCGACTGGACCTGGAGCTTTGTGAGAGCTTCCCGCAGGTCACTCACTCCCCACAACGGCCCCTGGTAGAGACGAGGCAGGTCTGCTGCCTGCCCAAGGCCCTGCGATAGGAGAGGGTGGGAGCTGGGCTCTTGCCCCCATGCAGTCCAGCGACAGCACGTTAGCACCACGCCTGCAGCTGCTCGGGCGGGACTGGTGGCACTGCCCAGCTGACTTGTTAACTCTTCGGATCAGAGCTTAGGGTCCTTCTGCTGGGTGAGCACCAGAGGCCGGTGAACGTCTGGTGTCGCCCTTCTCCCGTGATGTGACAAAGAGCCAGACGGCCACTTTGGTGTCCTGACGGCACCAGGGCCACTCACAAGCCCCTTCCCTGCTGCCTGGGCTTTTCCAGAAGGTTCTTCACCTCATCGCTCTTCTCCTCCATCTCAGGCATGCAGATCTGGTGCCTGACTGCGACTCATAGCCCATTTCAGTCAAAACCCACAACAGGCCCCGTCGAAGTGCTTCAGGGATGTTGGAGAAGTCACAGCTCCGGGCCCTTCCTCAGCTCTCAGGTGGAGCCGGCTTTGCCGTTTGTGGGGGGTTTTTCTAGAAGAGGCCAGGTTTTGGGGTGCTAGACTTCCAGGGGGGCCTTTATTCCTGCTTAAGGCACCCCCCCACCCCCCAGAGAGCAGGGTGGCCACTGAGGCCGGGCCTCATGGGGGTTTGCTCTCCTGTGCTCCCAGCAACTCCCCATCACTCAAGAGTTATCTACCCTGTCGTGTCCTCATCCCACTCAGAAGCATGTGGTCAGTCATTCACTTACCGAGCATTTGAAAGCCTGAGCCGTTCGGGGTAGAGAGGTGGGCAAACACAGGGCCCTGGGCACAACCGGCTGTCAGCCGTGGGCTGAGTGTGGGCTGAACTGGCGGGCGCGTGGGCCGTTGTGCCCCTGGCCAGAGCCCTGTCGGGTTCCTTCCCTGCTGTGGCGTCTCCCCCTGAAGCCTGTGCAGAACGTTCTTTTGTTCCGCAATATTGGCATGACTGAATCGGTGCTGCAGCCAAACAGGATGTGGTCTGGGTGGCTCCCAACTTCCAGCCTCTGATGGCTCTTGTTTTCAGATGCCTGGAGAGGCACAAAGCCCCTACCACAGGGCGCTTGGAGGCCTTGAAGGGCAGCCGTGGACTAATGAGGAGGCTGAGGTCTGCAGAGTCCAAGGCCCACATCTCAGGACAGGGGCGGGAGCCGCAAGGGGTGGGGTGAGATCCAGAAGCCCTAACCCAGCCTGGGAGGAGAGGGCTGCCAGGGAACGCTGGAGGCCTCTGGATTTGGTTTGGCAAGAGAGTGACTTCCAGGTGGGGCCATGCTTCCAGGTCGGGGCTGGTCTGTTTCCTTGCAGGGAGGCGGGGCATTTCCGAGGCCCCACAGTGCGCCGGGCAACAGACCTGACTATTCCATGGGGTGCCCAGGGGCCAAGCCCTGTGGTCCCTAAGTCTTGAGATATATTAATAATACTTGAACATATTGGGGATGAATAGGAAACCACAAAAACCATGAACACTCCTATAGACTTGGATAGCCACTACCCAGGCCAAGAAGTGGAACTTGACCCTTAACTTTGAAGCTCCGATGCCCCTGCCCAACCCTGCGTTCTTCCCACCTGCCTCCCCAAAATGCCTTTAATATGCGTTAAGCACTGAAGGTAGTCCTGTCTTGAATTTTGTGGTTATCATTCCCTTTATTTATAATTTTACCGCAGAGCAATAAACAGGTGTCCCTATGCAATGCTATTTCTTAAAACTGTGTTTAACCTCTGTCTATGTAAATGGAACTGTGCTCAGTTTGTGGCTGGCCAGCTCTCACATGACCCCTAATGACTCCCACCTCCCTGTATTTACACCCTGGCTGATCCCGCCCAGATGGGGCTGGCCTGGCAACCTGCTTCTAACTGATAGGATCCATCAAAAATGATGGAGGCCACGCCCATGATTAGATTACACCGGAGGCCTGTGAAAGTCCGGCTTCTTGATGACAGACTTTGTCTTGCTGGCTTTGAGGAAGCAAGCAGCCACATAGAGAGCCCCAGGAGGCAGGGAGCTGAGCCCTCTCGGACTTCCTTTGGGGGGGATGTCTGGACTGATGGATATGCAAAGGTATCTGACTTGGTTTTAACTTTTATGCGTTCCTTATCATTAGCCATAAACCAATGCTTATTGGCTATTCTGGTTTCTTCTCATGCAAAGATGCTTTTCATGGTGTTTGCCCATTTTTCCTCTTGAATTGTAGTCCTTTGGAATTTTCTGGAAAATAAGCCTTTCTTGGCTGTAAGCATTGCAAATGTTGCCTCCCCGTTTGTCCCCTGGCCACGTGGGCTTTAAAAATTCAATGAGGCTTGTTCTGAATTCTGTCCCAGGGGGTTAACCTGCAGGATTGTTGGTGAGGTGTTCTCACTTCTGGCCCGTGGTCTCCTCGAGTTGGCCCTGGGCCTGGGAAACTGGCTCCTGCTCATGGTAATTATTGGACGCTGCCTTCCTGTGGCGAGTCGGCTCCCTCTGTCCCCCTCTGTGGCTCACCTTCTGGTCGGGGAGTGCTTTCCTGTTCAATTACCATGTTTTGGCCTCTTAGTCATTTTAGAGAGACCAGCTTGGGCTCATCCCTTCTGCCAGCCGCCGTGGACTCCGGGGGTGACCGCTTTCCTGAAGGAACGTGGGGCCTGGAGAGAATGTGCCCAGC
>NW_006288615.1:4859658-4867574 GCF_000327345.1 Myotis davidii
GCTGCTACGTTTCCTGCCATGCCTGCCGTGGGCTTGTGTTTGTTTTCACAAGAATTCTTCTGGTAACAATCTGCGGTCCGTGCTGGTGGAATGGGAGGTGAAGTCATGATGGAGGTGATCTGTCTCCATGGCGATCTTTGTTGTCGGAGGGCCGCAGCTTTGTTCGTGAATTCTTGAAGAATTATGCCGGAATGGACAAATAGTATTGAGGCAACCCCTTTTTACAGCTGGCAAGAAAGATTTTATTTTTAAAAAGCTCTTCAATGAGAAGGAAATCGCATGGAGAGCACCTCTTAGTTAGCGAACTCTGGAAGGAGTGGACGTTAGCCCTGTGGTGAGCCTGCCTTCTGGTCACCCTGCCCCTGGCCAGGCCATCTCCCACCTCTCCCCTTGAGGCTGCAAGTCTTGGGAAACCCCTCTGAGTGGCACAGTCTGGGGTGGGGGGGAGCACCCCTGTAGCCAGATTTAGCAAATAAAAGTGTAGGACACCCAGGAACATTTGACCCTATGGGACACACATACACTAATAAAATTGTTGTGTATCTGAAATTCACATTCACTGGGTGTCCTGGATTTCTGATTACCAGAGACCCTGATCCCCCCTCACCCCCGGCTATACTTCGATTTTGGTTTCCTGTGGTGCCTGGGCCCCTCTCAGTGAGGAGGGGCATCGCCTGCTCCTGTGGGCTGGTGGCACTTGTGGGCAGACCTGTGGCTTTGCTAGGTTTGTCCACTTCTGTGTTTGGACCCGTTGTCACGCTGACACTGGGTGGGCTGCTTTCCTGCGGTGGAGACTGGCCATGCAGTCATGGACATCCTGTGCCCAGTCAGGGCCTGACCTGGTCCATCTGATGCCTGCCCCGAAGTGCTGTCCTTTAGTGGGGTGGTAGAGCTGTCACCGCCACCTGGAGTCATGGTGGGTGGGAGCTGGGCCTGGAAGGAGAGTACCGAGGAGGCATTCCCTACCTACAGAAGGAGGTGGGCTGTGTGTTCAGGGTTAGGGTGGGCAGCTGACCTGGCCAGAGTGAAGGAAATTGGCAGGAGGGGCTAAGGAGGCTGGGGATGGGATAGGCCAGACTGGGGAGAGCCCTGAAATGGGCAGGTGGCAGGAGGAAGCAGGCAGTTTGTGTTCGTGAGCAGAGAGGGATGCGCTGAAGGAGAGCTTGCAGGGCCATGGGCTTGGGGAAGAGATGCACCTGGGACCACACGGGAGGCAACCCGATGTGCAGATCACAGGCCCCTGGGGACTTGGTTTTATGTACAGGAACAGGTCTTGCTAATGGAGCATCTTGCTGTGTGCCCAGGGCAGGCCTGGGAGCTGGGATACAACAGTGAATGAGACAGGTGAGTTCCTGACGATTGCCTGGGGGGTGCCATGGCCATTTACTGAGTGCCTGCTCTGTTCCAGGTAGTCTAGGGGAGCCACCTGCCTCTATAGAGCACTTATTCTAGTAGAAGAGAAAGGAAATAACAAGCGACAAGGAATGTCAGGAGTGGCACGTGAAGCCGGTGAGGGAGTGGGGGAGTGAAAGGTGTGCTGTTTTAAATAGGAAATGTGTTGGGGTGAATGATGGCCCCCAAAGATATACACATCCTAATCTCTAGAACCTGTGACTATTAATATAATGTAATGATGTGTCATTTAAAAAAGTATTTTTATTTGTTGATTTTTAGAGAGAGAGAGAGAAACATCAATTTGTTGTTCCACTTATTCATGCATTCATTGGTTGCTTCTTGTATGTGCCCTGACAGGGAATCGAACCTGGAACCTTGGCGTGTCAGGACAATGCTCTAACCAACTGAGCTGCCTGGCCAGGACCTGACAGGTGACATTTTAAAAGCCAGGCAAAGGGAGATCTGACTACAGAGGAGAAGTCCATGAGATGATGGAGACAGATTAGGGTGATGTGCTTTGCAGGTGGAGGGAGGGACCACAGGGCAGGAATCCAGGTGCTGCTAGAAGCTGAAAAAGGCAGGGAGATGGATTCTACCTTTGGAGCCTCCAAAGGAACCAGACCTGCCTATTCCTTGACTTTAGCCGGTGAAACGCGTTTCAGAGTTCTGACTCCAGGCACTAGGAGAATAAATTGGTTTTAAGTCACCAAGCTGCTGGCATTCTGTTATAGCAGCTGCCTTGGGAAAGCAGCATGGGGGTCTGGGGATTTGAGGGGGTGACATTTGAGCAGAGCCCCGACTTGTAAGTGACTCGAGGTCGCAACTCGTGGTACTCTCGGGAGGCTAGTGCGTTTCCTGCTGTCACCGGGCTGGGCCCATGGGGCCGGAACTGGGATCCAGGCCCAGCTGAGCATCAGGAATTCCTTGGGAACCATGAGCTCCGATGGCCTCTAGCCTGGATGGGAGCCACAGTGCATTTATATAGTACTTTTAATGTAAAAATGTCAGTTGCGGTATAAATATCCATTGCTTTTCTCCAGCTTTAGTTGAGTATAAATGTATTTTATTGACGGAACAAAATACTTCCTTGGCTTTCTAAATCGGGCATTTCTAACACGGTACAATAGCCCACTTTGGGCGGCACTGACCGAGAACATGCTCATTTATATCACCAGCCGTGTGTGTGTGTGTGTGTGTGTGTGTGTGTGTGTGTGTGTGTGTGTCTTGGCCGAAAGGCCCAGCATCTGGTGCCAGATTCATATTGTCCTCTTCTCTGGTCTGGGACCGCTGAATACCGAGCCTGAGGCAAGGGGGCTGATTTTGGGGGAGAGGTGGCCTCCCGAAGCAGGAGTGGGGAACTGGGAGAGTGAGATGGGGAAGGGGGAAAGCAAGGGTCAGGTGGGGGACTGAGCTCATGGTCACCGTGACTGCTGGGGACCCTCTGAGAATCGTCCCTCAGCAGGACGGGAGGCTGGGCACCGACACCAGGGCTGCCCTGGACATGGCAGACTGCCCCCACCCGCTTAGTGTCGAACAGGACAGGGAGGGGCTCACTGCTGTACCTGGATTCTATACCTGTGGTCTGCAAGAGTCCAGGCTTCCCTGTTCCCCGGAGTCATGAGCAAGGCAGATACCGCAGCCCCACCAGCGAGAGTTCAGACAAGTCCGTCTTCATGACTGTCCACCACCGTGAGGCAGAAGGTGCTCAGATCATCAGAGAAAGTTCCCCTGTGTTGGTGGGATGAGAAGAGCTCGGAGACCAACGCAGAGGGAGCTGACTCCTATGCGTGGCATCCTCTCTTGACACCTGTGTGAGCCCGGTCAGCCAAGGTGGAACCTTCTCCGGTCCGACGAGCTCCTTCTCCATCTAGGTGTTCCCTCTCCATCGTGTTCTGTACCCACACGAGCAGTTCTGTCTCTCAGCGTCTTCGTTTTCAGCCTGTCTTACAGGGAGGCACCTGCTTTTTCTTCCTTCCATTCCGGAGGGCAGGGCGCAGGGTTTTCATTATCTTGCCAGTCCCTCTAGCTCACAAGGAGCAGAGCCCAAGGGTGATCTGGGAGATGATGGGTGACTGCTGGCTCCAGCCCCGCATCCCCTCCGAGCTAGACGAGCGCCAGCCACGAGTGTGCGCTGCGTTTTAGCTGCGTGAACCTTTCCTGCCGGCTGACAGTGGCTTGTGTCGAAGGTGCGAATAAGTCAGTATCTGGAGCAGTCCCTGGGCAGAGAGACTAATCAGGGAGGCTCAGCTGGCCCTGGTGGGAAGTGAGAACCTGCCTCTCCTCTCCCTGAAACACTTCCTGGACTGCCGTGTTCTGACCGGGTCCCGATTCCACGCGTGTTCCCACCTGTGCTCAGAAGCTCGGGAGATTGGGAGGGAAATGCCCTTTTCCAGCCTTGCTGAGCGGCTGGTCTGGGATATGTACGCAGGTTAATGGACTAGGAGTTATTTGGTGCTCTTACAAAATCAGTGTTCCGCCCTTTACTGCACCGCTTGGCTAGGTGTTCTAAACTGTGACGGTTACCACGGTCCTGACCGTGAGGCAGACGGAAGCCCTGTACCCCTTTCGCAAAGCTGAACGGGGGGGTGTGGGGGGGAGGGCGGCAGGGGCTCTTGAGAGCCTCAGTCCGGGATGAGTCAGGCGTGGAAGAGAATGCAGACCCATTGCAGGGCTGACGTGGGCCGCTCCAGGCTGCGTTTTTCCTTCTCTTGCCCCTTTCACTGTTGCTAGGTGAGAGGTTGCCGGGGTGAAGATTTGACCCCCAGAAAGGAGAATCCAAGAGGTCAGAAGGCTGGTGTTCCTCCTCGGGCCAGCTCTTCCTGCAAGGACACCCCGAGGAAGGGTTGGCGGGGGCTCTGGAAGAAAGGGACCAGCTCTTGAGCACCATGTGTGTGGGACGCTGGGGACAGCATGGGATCGTAGCGTCACCCACCCTCCCAGCGCCGGGAATATGGGTGGTCACACATTCAGTGGTGGAGCCTGGGTTGGCGTCCACTTCAAAGAGGGTCTGGGCTGCACCACACGAACTTGTCCTAAATGTTCGCAGCTCCTCAGCGTGTGTTGAGGGCTGCTTGCTCTGTGTGCGCTCCCCAGACTCACACAGAAACTCCCTGCCTCTGGCTCAAGCAGGATCCTCGGCTCCTTCCCACTTGAACAGACGCGGAAGGTTTCATAACGTCAGTCATGGGAGAAGGAAAGGAAGAAGGAAGTGCGACATTGGGGCGCTGCCCAGCGCTTTAGGCCCTCCCTCGGAGACATCCTGTCTCACCGCCACCTGCCTGGTGTCCCTCTGTTTGCTTTGCACTTGACCATGGTTCTGGGTGTCGGTCACTGGTGCTGGCTTTGCCCACTACGTTGAGTGTGTGCTCCCAGCTTCCCATTTCTTGATCTCGGTCAGCCATTGAAACCTCGAGCCTTAGTTCTCTCGTTTGCCAAGATGTCCATACCAGTGGCTTTCAAGGTGTGGTCCAGGGACCAAGAGCATCGCCATTGCTTGGAGCGAGTTAGAAATGCAGACTCTCAGGCCCATCCCTCACCCCTGGGCCTCTGGGGGTGGAGACCAACCAGCCTTCTGGTTTAGTAGGTGCTCCGGGCCAGGAGTCGGATCGCGCCACTGTTGAGCACCACTGCCTTCTTTAAGTGGAAGAAGTTTTTCGAGATTTTTACTATGTATTTGGCACTAAATAGAGGGTCTTTTATGTGTCAAAGAAAAAGGCAGAGTCTCTGCCCTCAATGTGATTTACAGGCCAGTGGAAAACACAGAAGAGACAAAGCCACGTTGAGTGGGGGTTCGCTCACCTGGTATTATGGACTGCCCTGTTTTCCTCTTGAGGAAACTGAGGCCCGGAGTCCAGGTGAGCGATTTAGCAAAGGTCATGGAGCCAGTAAGGGCAGAGCTGACACAGAACCCATGGTATGACACGGGGACATCTCAGAAGTCCTGTGTTTGCACCCTGCCTTCCACCACCTGGAGTCATGCACGCAGTTCCCTGACTGGTGCCATCTCCCCCATTGATTCATAAAAGAAGGTTACGGATCAGATCGAAGGTCTGAGGACTTACCGGGAAGGTCTCCTTCATCAGCTTCTAAGTGGCGATGGTCATAACCCTGGACTTGAACCTCCCGCCCAGGTCTGGCTAAGAAACTCCTAGATTAACTGGTCGGTGAATTTGAAAAGCTAGTCAAAGCCTGGGAGAAGAAGGTTATTTAAAAAAAAAATTGGGAAACAGGCTAATGGAGTTTATCTTCCATCTTCCTAACACTGGGGAAGGTAGTTTCTGAGTGTCATTGGACAGTAGCGTCTTATGTGAACTAACAAGCATGGTCCTCTGATTTTTAAGATAAAATCAAGCAACAGCATAAAGACGCTAGTTAAACTGTCTGAATCCAGTTCTAGAGTTTTATTCTTTCCTCCAGTGTTGAATGTGGCCCAGTGTGCCAGCCCCTTTTTAGCGTTGCACCTATGTGGAGTCTCTCTGAAATATTCCATGTGGGTTGTCGTAGCAGTTGCTCTCGCCTCACTGTGTCCATTCATTCATGTAAGTTAAATGCATAAATATTTCTATGCCCAGGCCCATCAGGTCCAACCAGAAGGAGCACAAGCCCAAAGGAGGAGGAGGAGGAGGAGGAGAAAGCTACCTCTGGCCACAGGTGTCTGTGGGAGTCCACATACCTGAGAGAGAGGGCACAGGTAACACCTAGGGCCTCCCGTCTCTCACACAGACAAACAAAAACCTCACCCAAGGAGGAAGGATAGTCGGTGAACTTCACCACTGACTTGATAGGTGTCAGGTGCCAGGTAGGAACCCGCAGGTGTGCAGAGTGAATGGACAGACACATAAAGAAACCATTGTGGTGTCTGGTTGTTTGTCTCAATAAACCCTTCCCTTTTGTGCTTCATACTCAGTACAGGAGAGAGGAAAGGGTATTCCTTCTCTCATCCCCAGTGAAATTTGAAATGTTAAGTAACTATAGGAAAGGTAAGCAAACCAGTTCTGTGTTCTGCGTAAGAAAATTTCCCCACATGAATCGGGTTAGATGTCACACACTCTCACTTGGCTGTGTCATCTCCACCTGCCGAAATACTGTTTCCGCGAATAGCTTCCAAGGTGTTGGTGTTGATAGCATTAACTAGAAAGGCCATCGCCAGTCTACCCAAGTGTTACTGTCGCGATTTTCTAAGTTGGTTGTCTTAGAGTTTCTCCCATAAACAGTGAAAAACTTAGGGTCCATGGCGAGGCCAAAAGATCAATGTCTTGAGCATTACTTGCGTAAGGACTGATCCTTATCAGGTATGGGGTGGGGCTCCCCAGGACAAGAGCACTTCCTTGTTGACCTTGGAGCCAGCTCTGGACAGCAGTTTTGACTTGATGAAGTTTTCCCTCTGGGGCCACCTCTGTCTCCTTTTCTAGCCACACCTCACACCTTCCTGTTGTTTTCTTTCCTTCCCTGTTGCCATCTTTCATGCCACCTGCAACTAGGCCAGGACTTGGTGTCCAGCCGTGCACCCATGGGTCCATGCCGAAGGTCCGGTGTGCCTGCCGTGGCCTGGTCTTTTGCCCCAGTGCATAAGCGGGGTTGGTAGAGAACCTGGGGTGGCACACTTTTTTTGGAAAAGGCCAGACGAAATACTTTCAGGTTTGTGTTCTTGACGCACAAAAGAACTGTGGACAGCAGGTGAACACTGATGTAGCTGTCTGTGTTCCCCGTAACTTGACTTACAGACAGTGCGATTTGAATTTCCTATAATTTTCACATCACAAAATATTATTCTTATTTTGAGTTTCTCCCCAATTGTTAAAAAAATAGAACATTCTTTGCTCGTGGGCCTCACAAAGACAGGTGACACATTGGATGGACTTGGCACACAAGCCAAAGTTTGCTTCCAGAATAGGAAGGACAAGGATTTCAGGGTTCCACTTCCCCCTCTAGTTCCACCACTGTGGTGCTTTCGGGCATGGGCGTGGTGGAGGCAGGGAGCGGGGAGGACCACTTCCTGCCTGGAGAGACTCCACCCCCAAAATTAGCAGATGCAGGATGTGGGGACCTTTGGCTAATGGATCCATACGCGTCCATCAAGGTGGCTTGGGAATTAAGGACTAGGCGTAGCAGTTTTCCAGTTTTCCCAAAGTTCTCAGGCTGGTGTAGTGACTTTTGAGGAGTCACTCTTAAAAGTCAGAAGAGAAAAAAAAAGAAACACACTCTCTCTCACTGTTGAACAAACTGGAAACACTGAAGTCTGAGGAAGCAGAAAAACACCCATAAACTCACTTCCAAGAGGCCCCTCTGTTCGGGTTTTCACTTCCTCTGGTGTGTTTTTCACTTCCTTCTCCCCTTTTAACACGATGAGGTTCCCAACAGCTCTGTCCGGGCATGAGTCCTCGGACTCCCACATGCACTTGGCCGCATGGTCTGAGGTTCTCAGAATAATCCTAGTCTTCCTTGGACCCGTGAGCAGTACGGTGGACACGTCCAAGATACACCGATGTATGGACGATGGCCCCTTGTTTCCGTGTCTTGAA
>NW_006288615.1:4867828-4878761 GCF_000327345.1 Myotis davidii
CGCCCTCCCCCCCCCCATTTATCCATCTCCTTCGGGATCTGCTCTCTTGTCGTGTCAGAGTATGTTTTCTCGCGTTGTTGCCTTTTCCGTGGAGTTCACTGGCTGGGATAAGCCTGTCCCCGTCGCCTGTGGGATTTCTCTCATTGCTGGGCCTTTGGGAGGTCTGTCTCTACCACGAGGTGCGCTGTGTCCATGCGAGTTGGTCTTTCCTTCCGACTGGTTTCCTGCCCGCACACCCGCCCGTCATTCTGTGCATCTGGAATTCATTTCACTGCTGAAGCCCCGGGGGGAAACGGTGTCCTGAAAACTAGCCAGCTGTCCCAGCCTCACAGGGGTAATCCTCGCCTGCTTGCGATACTCATTTAATTGCATGTGAAATATGTATCAGAGGGGGGCTGCTCTGGGCGGTCTGTTCTTGGGGGCGGGCACAGTTTGCAGGCTGTGAGGCCTTGATTGAGGAAAGGTGTGCAGAGTGAATCCGCCTCCCCTTTCACAGCCTAGCCAGGTCCAGGGCTCCTCAAAAGCCCAGAGCCCCTGTGGCCAGTCCAGACGTAGGCCTGAGTGCAGGGAGCTAAGCGGGGATTCAGGGTGGTGACCTTCAATCCCGCTCCTCTCTGTCATCGTCACACTTATTTATGGAACCTGCCACAGGCGTGGGCTCTGTACTTAACACGTTAGTGCTCTGCAACGGGACCACCTCCTGGTGACCCCACCACATGGGGAGGGAGCCCCACTGCTGGCAGGCGATTGGAGTGTGTCTTTAGGGTTCAGCTGATAAGATGCTTCTGCTGAGCAAACACTGCCAGTCTTTTCAGCAGAAGTAACAGCAGGGGAAGGAAGGCACACGAGCTCTGACTGGGCTCGGTCTGTGGGGACATTGTGGGGACCAGCTCTGAGGGGGGTGCGTGGGCAGAGGAGAGCAGGCTGCCCTGCAGTCTCAGCAAAGCCCTTCGAGACCCAAGGAGCTCCGACCTGGGAGGTCCTGGAGTTCTCAGGAGTTGAGCAGGTGAGGGTCTGCCTTCTCTCCCTGGGACAGGGCAGTTCGAGGAGAGGGTCCCAGCGGCCACATGCCCAGCAGCTGGCATGGAATGGCACCTGGGCGCCACCTCGCAGGGTCCACCACTGCCCTGCCTGACCACAGAAATGCGGCTGCTCTAGCTTTGGGAGAGTCTTGGAGGGAAATAGAGATGTGGGTTTTGGGCTGAGCGAGACCCAGTCTTGGTCACGGTTCCCTTTTGTCTTGCAGCATCTCCCTTCTTCTCTGGAGGGAAGGCTGGGTCCTGGGACTCCACCTCTGACGTCGGAGCTGGTGGCCTGTGGCAGGTAAGCGATGCACACAGGGTGTTTGAATGAGCCACTGTCCCTGCACCTGCTGTGTGGAGGCAACTGTGTCCCGGCCGAGGTGCACAGACCTGTGTGGGGAGAGGAGCCTCGCGCACGTGCAGAACAGCTCAGGAGGGAGAAACAGCTTCCGGAAGCTTCTGGCGGCCCTTGGCATTTCAGGGCACTGCTCTGTCTTCACGGGAAGGCCAGACATCGCCGGTGGGCCTGGCACCACGGAGTTCCCAGAACAGCCCCTCGTTTCTGTTTACTTTCTGTGACTTCCCCTCTGTTGCCACCAATGGAATGTTCTCGCTCTACCCAGAATGAGACAGAGCCCAGGTTGGCTGTCCTGTTGTGTTTGCACAAAGGAGTTATTCTTATAACGTAAGAGGTTATGCACTCCCAAACAATGTGGCCCTGTGGTTCCGGGTCACCCCCGCTGGGGCTCTGGGAAAACAATAGCAGAAAATGTTAAAAGGAAGCACTAGCCAGGTTCATGAGGAAGAGCTGGAGGCGGTTGGCACTCGCAGCAGAAAAGAAAGAAAATGCTACCCTTTCCCTGGTAGAATGTTCTGGGGTATTTTCTTGGCTGCACTTTTTATTCTCTGGGCGATAGAAGGAAACCGCCTTTTGTAAAGCCAGTGGGGTGAGATCGTCAGTTAACATGCCACAGCCTTCCTGTGCTCAAAAGCAATGACAGAGTCTTTCCTCCCTGGGTGAAAGGACTGGACAGAATCATAATGGACATTTGCATAATCCTGGGCAGTGGCTGGATTTGAGAGGGAACAGCTCCCCGGAGCTTCCTTTCAGGTCCTGTTCGAATACTAAAATCCTCTCCCCATCAAGTGGGCGCCTGAAATATTTCAGGTTTTCCTTTAAGCACACCACCCTCTATTCAGCTGGGGGAGGAGATTTTGCCCCAATGTTCTTCTGCCCACTTTTACATCACTGGTCTTTGTTTGCCTTATGGCCTGTGCTTTAGGACAGAAAGAATGTTAGGGATAGAAAGAATGTTAGGGACTTTTTTTTCAGGTTACGGCCTGGGGGCTTTTATTAGTGAAGAATTCCGGAGTCTTCTGGGCCCAGGGTCAGTCCTCACTGCCACTGAGGTCCCAGGGACTTAAAATACTTCTGCCCAGGAAGCAGCCTCCAGCGGACCTGGCCTTATAAGTGCAGCCCCCTGGCCAGGGCTGGCTGCGGTCTGTTTGGGTGGTGGTGAAACCCAGTGAAAGGCATTCACATTCCTCGCATTCTTCTGGCCTGGCATTGGCGAGATTGCTGGGGCTTTTTAAATCAAACACAAGTATGCAGCATGACTCTTCTCTCTAGATATACTCAAGAGATACCAGTGGGTTGTGCGGTATGACCTGTCTCACCCCACATGGTCTCATGAGGCACAGCTTGTCCGATGCAGGTCCCCTCTTGGACTGGACAGGAAGAAGTTCATGAGGGCCCTGCCTGGGACCCCTCCCTGGCTCCAGCGGCTCCCAGGCTGCCATTTATGTGGTTTGCTTTCTCAGGCCCTGAGCCAGATGAACCCCAGAGCAGCAAGACTTCTGAGAAGAGGGAACAGGAGGGTGAGACAGGGCCTGGCCATCTAGGGATGAGCCAGAGCGGTGCCCTCTGTCTCTATCTGAGCATAAAGGGCTCCAGGAGCCTGGAGAGGGAGGGTCACCTTTACCTGCCGCGGAGTTGGCAGCGTGGACGGGTGTCTCAGCCTGAAAGAGACCGTCCCTCATTATGGCAAAAAAAAATGTCATCTTGGCACATTTGGCCAACTTTTGTGGCTTTTCCTCCCAGGAACATAAATGCCATGTTTTCTCTGTGCTTAATAGTCATGATCTGATTTGTCTCAAGTTCTTTGTGAGATGGAGCTTCCCCGGATTTCAGTTTCTATGTCTAGAGTTTTGCCAGTGCCTAGTTTTGTGATTGGCACGTAATTCCTGCAACTTTAGCTTAGGTGTTCTGGTTCAGGTGTCCACGCTGCTGCTCGGATGCCAATCCCAGATGAGGGAGCAGGAAGGGGCTGACTCCAGTGCCCTGCCCTGGACACATTCTTTGTGTCCATGTGTCCCCGTGGACAGCTCCTTTAAGACCAGGATCAATGATGGATATAACTGGAAATAACACAACTTGCCCTGAGAGCTATTTGGGGGAGACCCACGGCTCTGCGGGTGCCTGTGAAGGTAGGAGCTCCCGTTCAGGACGCTCCAGCCAAGCACCTGCTCGCTGCATGTCGTGTCTACTCCAGTCCTGGGATACTGTGCACCCTGCCCATTTTACAGATAACAACTGAGGCTCAGAGAGTTCAAGATCAGAGAGTTATTACAATGAGTAGAAAGACCAGGCCTAGAGCTGGAGGAGGAGTGCCCCAAGCTACTGCTTTGCTGCCTCCCTTACCTGGCCCCTAGGAGGACACATGAGCTATGTGGGCACTGTCCCCAGGCCAGCATCAGCCAACAGCAATCAATTCTAGCCACAAACATGAGCCACACAGCTACTTTTTAGAGTAAAGAGAAACAGATGAAATTAATTTTTGTTCTCTCAGAACTGTAAGTTGACTTGAAAATCAAGGATACAGTTAAGACTTGTCCCCACTCTGAAGGGGTGGCTGGCTGGGCACCCTGACTGGTCCACAGGGAGAACTAACAAACTTTTGCTCTTCTGGGGTTTCAGACTGGGGACTTCCAGACTTTCCTGACGGTGTGTTTTTGTTTTGTTTTGTTTATGTGAATGTCACATAATATTTCCAATTAATCATTTTGAGATGTACGATTTGTTGGCATTTAGTGCGTTCACAGTGTTGTATCCACCACCATCGCATTTTTCGTCACCCCGAAAGGACGCCCATGCCCATTCGTCCCTCCCAGGGCACTCTCCCCTCGTTCCATGGCGTCGCTTTTACTCTGGTCTGTGTGTAGGGGACATCCCAGCTTTCAGGTGTCTTTGGAACTGAGCGGCTGAGGCCAGGTGACATCCAGGCCCGCATGGACCGTCACTGGCCGGGTGACCCAGAAGCCTCGATCCCGCACCTGCCACAAGGCCTGCCTGGGCCCCGCATGGGGTCGGTTCTGTTGATATAGCGTGTCCAAACCTGTAGAGAAGTTTTATAAAAACCTACTGGAGCCAAACAGAGGACACATCTGGAAGCAAGATCTCAACAGACTGAGAAAAACGCTTCATTTGAATGTCAGTGTGCAGTTTCTTTTACACATTTAGGATTAAGGCACGAAGGGGGGAACGCAGGAAGAGTTCATGAGGGGGGAGACAGCTAGGCCAGATTGGATTGCGGTTGGTGGTTACGGCTTATTTCAAAGGTGAGTTAACCTAGATGCACAGAAACAATGGCCAGGGCTGGCTTCGGGCCAAGGTAAACCATTTAGAAGTTATAGGCCAGGGGCATGGCTACCCACCATGACCTGTCCCGTTAGGAATTTATGATCGGATCACCCTGTGGAATCCCTTTGTGTCCACAGGTCCGACCTCCCCAAGACCTGAGAGAGGGGAACCTTGCAGCCCTGCATGAGCCTAAGATAGGGGTGGGCAAACTTTTTGACTCGAGGGCCACAATGGGTTCTTAAACTGGACCGGAGGGCCGGAACAAAAGCATGGATGGAGTGTTTGTGTGAACTAATATAAATTCAAAGTAAACATCATTACATAAAAGGGTACAGTATTTTTTTATTTTTTTATTTATTTTTTTTATAGTTTTATTCATTTCAAACGGGCGGATCCGGCCTGCGGGCCGTAGTTTGCCCACGGCTGGCCCAAGACATTACTCGCCCCTATCCCAACCTTTTATTCAAATGCCTCACCTGTGGCTGCTTCAGTAAGTACAGGGCTGCCATTGGATGAGTGAGGTCATGAGCCCCAAAGTGTGAAGCCCAGGGCATGTGAACAGACCAGAAACCTGAGCCGCACCCCCAGCTGCCCCCAGCCGCCCCCAGCCACACGCCACACTAAAAATGGCAGTTGTGTTCTTAGAAGCCTTGTGTTTTGGCCTGGTAGCTACCCTGCCTTTTCATCCTCCTTAAAGCAGGCCATGTCATGAAGACAATGAGAAATGTTTAGCATACTTGAGGCTTTGGAGATAAAAGGTGTGAATGAAGAAAGATTCTACCATTGTTTATTTCAAGAGCCTTCCAGTCTCTGACTGAAACCTACTTAGACTCACAAAGAAGTTTTCAATCTAATCAGAAACCCCAGTTTTCCTGTCTCTGCCTGGAGTTTCCCCCCTTTGTTTGTGCATTACTTCAAGTTGCCTGCGCAGGCCGCTGCGATTTAGGAAGGGCAGAGGGAATGCGTTTCATCCTTGGGTCAGACAAAAGGCCTCTGCCCAGAGCCTACAGCGTTCGCCCTGCTTTCCAATGAATTTCAATTATGAGCACATAAGCACACTTTGCATACGTTGGTTTCCTGGCCCTCAGTTTCCTCATCTGCAGAAACAGAGCTCGTGCCTCAGAAGTTTCTCAAGGATAAGAAATATGAGATCGGCATGCAGACTTGCTCTGGAAAGGAAAATGGGAGGATTACCGGAGAGAGGCAGACCTAGCACAGCAGTCCGGAGGACCTGGAATTTGAGAACTGAAGCTGCTCTTTAGGAATTGTGCTTCTCCCTGGTCACCTGGCTGCTGCTGCTCACCCAGCATGCACCTGGTCCAGGAATGGCCTGCGGCCCCAGCCACAGCAGTCCTGGACCACTTGTACCTACAGTTCCCAGCTCCCAGCTCTCAGGAGAACAGGGTTGGGCTGGGTCAGCAGGCAGTTTGTGGATCTGTGTCCATTGCTGGTTGATTGTGGGGAGGGGACAGGGCCACCGGGGTGTCCAGGCTGGGGGTGTCCTTGCAGGAGGGAGTGATGGCCATTGGTTCTCCCGCTAAGGGAGGAGGTGGCATGCTTCATAACCACCTGGGCTGACTGCAAGCTTTCCATCCCCCGGCCTCCCTCGCTGCCCCCTTCCCTCTATTTTCCCATAGCCCCATCCTGTGGGCAAGACATTTAGCTTCTCTGAGATTCCCTTTTCTCGTGTCATTGTTGAGGCCCCAAATGGGAGCCCAGTGGCTCCTTTGTGATGTGGTTGCGGGGGCGGCCCTGGCCCTGACAGTTCGGCTCCTGCCATTTCTGAAGCACACTGCCCTCCTGAACTCAGGTTGCCCCAGGGGTCCCAAAGATCCAAAGAGGCATTAACACGACCCACTGGCCAGAGTGAATTACCGGGGGCCCTCTTGTTTAGCCGTGCGCATCTGGCCTCGGGGAGGGCTGGGCAGAAGGAGCAAGAGGACCTTCCTGGCGTGCGTGCTCCGATGGTGTTTGCAGGAGGGACATGTGGGGTGGATAGAGGTCCTGGAGCCACACGTGCGGTGCACCCAGTACCCCCCTCCACTCGATTCAGGGTGGGGAGGGACTTGAAAGGCCACTGAGCCAAGCTGTGCGTTTAGCAGAGGAAGCCAGCTTACATAGCTGGTGGCTGTCCGAGGTCACACGGTGTCTTCCTATTATAGGCCACCATCCGCGACCCACCAGGTCAGGGTCAGCCCACTCTGCCGTCAGCGCCTGGCCGGGTCCGCCTTGCTATGCCTGTGTGGCGTGCTCCTCACCCTGGTTCCTGTTCAGGGATACCTTTCTTTCTCCCGCTTCCCCATCCCAGGCAGCCCTGGACTTTGCGCTCAGTAAACACGGCTCAATTCTTTTTCCTCCTTTGTGGTCGCCCATAAATCCTGCTTACACTCACTGTGCCTACAGATGAGCTGGGGTGTGTGCTCTCGTTTCTCCTGGTTCAGATACAATTAGAAAAGCGCCAGTTGATGCTCTGTTGGCCTGGGATGTCCTCTGATGGAGAATAGTGGTCCGGGCCTTGCTATTGAACATAATTTTTATCAACAACAGAAGTGTGTTTACCCTAGTGGACCCTTAGCAGGGTCCTTTGATTTTAATTACTAGAGACCCGGTGCGTGAAAATTCATGCACTGGAGGGGTTGTCCCCAGCCCGGCCTACCTTCTCTCACAGTCTGGGAGCCCTCAGGGGCAGGAGGTGACCAGCGATCAGGGAAAGGCGACGCCCCATCACACCTCTGCTGCTGCCACTGTGGCAGCACAAGCCTCGGCCGGCCCTGGTTACCTGAGCCTTGGGCGGCCCTGGGTGGCTGGGCAGCTGCCATCTGAGGCTTGCCTGCACCTCGGGCCGGCCCTGGGGGCCTGAGGGGCTGAAGGGACTGGGGGGCTCTGGAGGCAGGTACCCCAGCGGGGCTGAAGGGACGGCGCCGCCACCTTGTGGCTGTGGGCACCACCATCTTTGAGGGCGTGGTAGTTAATTAGCATATTCCCTCCTTATTGGCTATGGGCGCCGCCATCTTTGCGACAGTGTGAGGGTCAATTAGCATATTCCTTCTTTATTAGATAGGATGATTATTATTTTAATCCCCACCCAAGGGTATTTTTTCATTGATTTTTAGAGAGAGGGAAAGACAGGAATATCAATGTGAGAGAAACACATCGATTGGTTGCCTCCTGCGCGAGCCCCAACCAGGGCCTGGGCTGGGGAGGAGCCTGCAACCAAGGTACATGCCCTTGACCAGAATTGAACCCTGGACCCTTCGGTCTGCAGGCTAAGCCAAACCGGCTGGGGCTGGCAGGGTTCTTTGAGAGGGTCTGCAGCACAACCTTACAGGTGAGGGTGGTGTTCTCAAGACAAAACCCACAGTCTTACCGAGTTCCTCACTGGATTTGGTCACAGGCCCTGACTGGGAGGAAGGCCTAGACCTGCGTGGGGATAAGGGGACCTGGACATAAGCGAGCCTGGTGGCTCTGAGATGGGCTGGACATCTCCCGGAGGCTGGAGTGCTCAGCTTAAACCAAGGTTGACCTGGACAGAAACCTCTTTATTTCCTTTATCTATTTAATAATTCTGTTTTTTGTTAAGTCCAGATAACATCCGCTCATTTACAGAGTGGGGAAGACCTAGCTTAGGAAAGTTTTCTTTGGGTTTGTATCGAACTTGGAGCTACTCTGAATGAGCCCTGAAACTCAAAGGTGCTCACCAGGTGGCTTACGGAAACCGAGGGTCCAGGTCACGGGCAGCTCCAGGTGACTAGCAGGCCGTCTGTGGGCAGGTGACTGGAAAGAGGGGGTCCCTCTGAACTGTGCGGGCTGCACGGGATCAGGTCTCGATGTGGCATTTGAGGAGGAATTAATGAATGGGTTCTTCAAGAGGAGGGCGGGGTCCTGAATGAATGGTGCACGAGATCCTCAGGCCGAGGGTTTGACAAAGAGGAAGCTTCCCGGAGAGAAACGTCACCTGCAGTGTTGGCCGAGCTCCTCTGTAACTGTGTTATTTTTACATTTTGCACAGGGGTTTACAGTGTGTAACGCTCTTGGGTTTGTCCTTGATTTTCTTAGGGAGTCATGGGTCCAGCCAGATCTTAATTAGTACTTCGTTTTACTGACGGGAGAGCTTGTGCCTCACAGAAGCTCAACAGTGATTGACTGAGGTCAGACGGGACCTCAACACCCTCACACGGGCTCCCCAGAGCCAAAGGCCTGAAGGGGGGATGATGGGAGGCTGAGCAGGGTTCCAGAACTCTCCGTCATGGAAGGAGTCACGGGCAGCAGCGAGGCATGTGGGCTGTGCACCAGGTTCCTGCTGGGCCCAGATCTTTACTTTCAAAAGGACTCGATGTAACTTGAGAACCAGCCTCCATCTGACTGGGCATCAAACATTTGTCAGGAGGCAGTTTGCCTGTAAGTCACCAGGAAATTGTCCATGTTGGGAATGCTGTGTTGCTGTGTAAATCCTTCAGGGTACCACACATGAGTGGGCTTCTGCATGAACCTGAGCATGCCTGTGGGAGGCGCCCATGGTAAGGTCCTAAGGGGACAGAGTGTGTGCCCCCGTGGCAGGAACCAGGGTGGCCTGCCCTGGCTGTCCTGTGAGGCTGGTCCAGGAGCAACCTCGGGCTGGGGCCCCATGACCAACCAGGGTTCGGCCCTCAGGCACTGGACTCTGGGGTGGGCCCAAATCCTGCAGACCCAGTTTTTCAATGGGATCTGAGAAAAGCAGGTCCTTTGGTGATGCAAAATAGAGCAGTGGTTCTCAACCTTCTGGCCCTTTAAATACAGTTCCTCATGTTGTGACCCCAACCATAAGATTATTTTTGTTGCTACTTCATAGCTTAATGTTGCTACTGTTATGAATCCTAATGTAAATATTTGATATGCAGGATGGTCTTAGGTGACTCCTGTGAAAGGGTGGTTCGACCGCCAACGGGGTCGCGACCCACAGGTTGAGAACCGCTGAAATAGAGCATCCTGGCTGCACCGATGGCGGGAATGGGAGTTCCGGGGGCAGTTGTTGCTGAGAACAAAAGGAGGGTCCTCAGTTGGGTGATGACAAGAAGACCCTCTTCCCTTGGGGGGATCCTTTTCCTTTTTCTCCCACTTCTCCCGTGTGGTTCTGGTGGGGTGTGGCCTGGACTTCCATATCTCTGCTCACCGACCCTTGCTGTGCCTTACTTACCTTATCTGCAAAATGGGAACGAGAAGCTGTGGTCCCATGAGTGTGGCACCTGCACAGCTGCACTGGTGCATTGTGGGGAAGTGGATCAGGGGTGATGGGGCTGACCCCATAGGGACGGTGACCAGGGGCTAGAGGCTGGAAGTATTGACTGGCCTCCAAATGGCTCCAGGCCCAGGCCCATCCCCATCCTTCCCTCACCTTGATTTGGGTGTCCCCGGGCTGTTTGCATTTGTGCTTAGTGAGTCTGAGTTGGGGTCTTAGGGTCTTAAAAAACAACCCAAGGTGGCCCGCACCTGTCCCTGTCCAGGGGCCACAGTGCCTGAAGTCTCGGTCAGCACCTCTGACCACCCACTGCATCCTGGCTGTGACTGGGGTACCATCTGCCTTTTATGGTTTCTTCCCCTTACTGAACCGGCTCCCCTGCTGACTACATGTGGACTTCTTTCTCTGTCCTGATTATAACAAAAGTATGCCTCCGCGCATATAGTTTTAAATAACGCTATCTTTTCGACTGTGCACATGCAGGGCATTTTAGCCCCAGGTAGGTTCCGTTGGATGCATCCTAACTTAGGATGTCACCTGTGACCTTGCTTCTTTATAAAGATTTTTTTTAAACTTTTTATTGAACATAAAGTTACCCATTTTAAAGTGTCACAATTCAATGGGATTTAGTATATTCACAGAGCTGTGCGGCCACGACCTCCACCTATTTCCTAAAGGAGACCTGTGAGTCCCTGCCTGCCCCACCCTCTGGCAAACGCTCCCCTGCTTCTGTCTCTGCAGATCTGCCTGTTGTGGATTCTTCTTGTAAATGGAGTCATACAATACGGGACTTTTGTGACTGTCTTCTTCCACTCGTCATATTCCCAAGGTTCCTCCATATTGCGGTGTGGGTCAGAATTTCCTTCCTTTTTCTGGTAACACTCTGCCGTAAGGATGGGCCGCCTTTTGTTGGTCTCCTGACCCACCAGTGGGCTGTTTCCACCTCCTGACTCTCGTGAATAGTGTGGCTGGGATTCGTTGTGCTTTGCGGATCCTACTTTAATTCTAAGAGCTGTTGGAGAGACCCCTAGCTTTTAATCCCTGCCCCACCCCCCA
>NW_006288615.1:4878851-4883057 GCF_000327345.1 Myotis davidii
ATGCCTGTCCCCAGTGTTTTCAAACTCCCAGAAGCCAGTGTTGACCTGTGTTGACATCCCCCTCGGTGTGGACCAGCTTGGGTCGCTGTCGCAGAGGCCAGCTTGCTGTGGTCTCTGTGGATTCATTCGGCTGCGTGTTGACACAGCAATGCCAGGAACAGTGAGTCACCTGCGGGAAGTGCTGCTCGCCGAGGGGGTGTCCGCAGCAGGCCTGGCCAGGTGTTTCTCCAGGTGTGGCCCCTCGGTCACCTGCATCAGGATCACGCGGGAGGCTTGTTTTGAGAAAACAGGTTTCTGGGCCTCCTCTGTGCTGGCTGCTGTGGGTCTGTCCCTCTGTCCCTGTGTCCCTCGAAGCTTTTCCACACCTGCTGTGGGTAGATCTGAATGACGGTAGCAGGTGGGGCTCCCTTGCCTCCTGGTAGGATCGGCCAGGCAGGGAAAGAACAGGCTGGCTCTGCTCTCCCTGCAGGGGAGCCTGGAACTGTCTCCATTGCCCCTGACCGGGGGTCCCTGTCTCCCCAGGTTCCAGTCACCGCTGCCCCCTTCCCTTCACTCCTGCTGCCCTGTACCACACCCACACCCCTGTAAATTGCCCCTTTATTAAGCTTTTATAAAATGATGCTAATCTGAGGGCATGGTCCCGTTCCTGTTGTGACTCTGAGTGACAGCTCAGCCTGTCCCTACCCAGTGAATATGCTACTGCAGGGCCAGGAACCTGCACCCCACAGGCCCCGAAATCCTCCGAGCTGGGGGACCACCAGCCAGTGGGTCCCTGACATTCTCTGCTTCTTTGTGTCCAGACCCTGGACCCACCTCTCTTGTCCTGCCTCTGCCTTTTGGAGCATCTGTCAGGGCAAGAAACGTTTACTGAGGGTTCCTGGCTCTGGCTTCTGCAGGTTTAACACACATCTTACAGGCAGGACTTGGGGGTGGCCAGGGAGAGAGAGAGAGAGCCTGCTGGCTTTCGGTGACTCACCCTGGAGCCCCCAGGGAGCCCAGCCACTTAGCTGCCTTCCAGGGCTAGGAATCCCATGTCTTTGTCCCCTGCCTCTGTCACTGGGAGTTGGGGAGGGGTCCCTGCAGCTGCTCACACCTAGGCCTCTGGCTCCAGCCTCTAATCCTGTCCTGGGCTGCAGGCCTGGCGGAAACCTGAGAAAGCTGCCTCTGCAGGCTCAGCAGTGCTGGCCCGGCTCCTCCCACGAGGGTCGGACAGGGAAGCACAGCAGGTGGCATGGGAACCCAGCCTGGTGTCCCTGTCCCTTCCTGCTTTGTTCCAATAGGGCCTTCCTTCTTCTTTCTTTCCTCCCTCCCCCCTTCCTTCCTTTTTCCTTTTCTTTCCTTTCTTCCTCCTTCCTTCCATTCCTCCGTCCTTCCTTCCTCCTTTTGGGATGGATGTGTTCATATTCAGAAAATCTCAGGTGGGCCACTTGCTGCCTTCGAGGTATTATACCTAAATTCATGGGTTTTAGTAAAAATGGATCAGTCAGAAATCGGTGGAGTCACATGTTTATGGGAAATGTATTCCCTTTTCATTGTAGTAGATTTTTAACTGTTACAAAAACATTCCAGAAGGGGATGCCAGGGGGTGAGGGCAGCCAGGACTGCAGGGTGCTCACAGCCAGCCACCCCGGCTGCAGGCCCTCTCACTCCACACTGTCACCAGGGCTGTTGGCCTGGGTTCCTGTGGACCAGCATCAGCAGGGCATGAGCCGCCCCGATGGGAGGCTGGGCTGCACTGCAGGTTTCTGTAGGTGAGGTTTCGTTGGACCCCAGCTGTGCCCCTCACCTGCTCTGTCTGGGTTTGCCTTTCAAAGGCGGAGGCGACTGGTTCCAGTAGAGGCCAAATGGCCCACAGAACCCAAAATAGTCACCGTCTGTCCCTTTGGCGTCAGCAGGGGACATCTGGCAATGTCTGGAGACATTCTGGTCATCAGGACTGGGGTTGGGGGTGCTGCTGGCAGCTGGTGGGTTGAGGCTGGGGTGCACAGAATGGCCCCCACAGAAAGGTGATCAGACCCCGAATGTCAGCAGTGCCAAGGTTCCGACAGGCTGTTCTCTGGGAAGTTTGCGTTTCGGCTGGAGAACTAACTCGTGGGGGGAAGGAGGCGTCGAGGATGAGTGGTCTGGGCGGTGACCTCTGCTAGGATGGGGATGTGGGAGTTTGGCAGGCTGGGTGGGGGGTGAGGCCGGGTCTGGGGGCCAGGCCTGGGGGCAGCTGTTGTGTGCGTGGTGCTGGGGAGACAGGGCTGCCCCGAGAGACATGGGCTTGGGCATCGCAGAGACTAGGCAGCCCGTAGCTCCGTTCCCTACGGTGCCCTGACTGGCCCGGCCCCTGGGAGAGTGTCTCAGTGAGGAGCAGAAAAGCGAGGATGGACTCGGGGGACACTGGACACAGTCCAAGGACAAGAGATCTCTGAAGGAAGGCGGGAAGGACCAGCCATGGGGGTGCAGCAGAGACACCCACAGAGCAGTCAGTGGTTAGAAAGCTGCCGGGTAAGACCCGCACCGTAACTCCCCCTTAGGTCGAGTGGCTGAACAGCGTGTCTTCCAGGGAAGCTGGGGGCAGAGCCTAGCACAGTGGTTCTCAACCTTCCTAATGCCACGACCCTTTAATACAGTTCCTCATGTTGTGGTGACCCCCAACCATAAAATCATTTTCGTTGCTACTTCATAACTGTAATGTTGCTACTGTTATGAATCGTAATGTAAATATCTGATATGCAGGATGTATTTTCATTGTTACAAATTGAACATAATTAAAGCATAGTGATTAATCACAAAACCAATATGTAATTATCTATGTGTTTTCCGATGGTCTTAGGCGACCCCTGTGAAAGGGTCATTCGACCCCCAAAGGGGTCGCGACCCACAGGTTGAGAACCACTGCTCTAGGATGAAGAGCATGGAGCAGCCCCTGCATGAGGGCACCAGAAAGGGCTGCCTCCTCTGCCCTCCTCACCGGGCATAGCCTTCCTGCTGCCCTAGCAGGAGGAAACCGGCCCACAGCAGGATGCTTAGGAGCTGAAGAGAAGGAGCCCAGCTCCCAGCCTCCTCCGGAGCCCCCTGCTGGGGAGCCGGCCAGCCCTGCAGGGAAGGAGGCCCTAGCTGAGGGCTGCTGCCTTCTAGGCTGAGATGGTGGTGATGGACAGCGCAGCCTTCCTGCAGAGGAGGGGCCTGAGACCAGGTGCCACTAACAGTGGGCGGGACATCGCGTGTGAGCCATGGCAACCTGAAGCCGAGGACAAAAAGCATTCCAGGTGGCGCCCCTCTCTGCTTATGGGTAATTCTTTTCTCCTGGTTCTCATTCTCTGTATAAATAATCCTTCTCAGGTACTTTGTGGTTGGAGGTGGAAGCAAAGGCTCTCCCACGTGTCCTGGGGTCTGGCTGTGCCCTCTGGCTCCAGGTCACACTGGCTCCTGGTCATGTGCATCTCCTGGCGTCCCTGGCAGAACTGCTGGGAAACACCGAATTATCAGGAGGCTGCACTCCCTGTCCTGTGGGAAGCCTGGGGTTTCGGTTCAAGTCCATCTTATCTCTGCCTGGTACAGACTTGTAGCAGAAGGGTGATTCACACAGGGTTTGCTAATGTATGCGTTGGTTTTAAAAAACAGTGAGGCAATCGTTCCGAGGGCCCTGTCAGCTCTCCCACAGTGTCACTACCGTGGGGTCCCCCAGGTCCTGGTCTCCAGGCGCCACTGGGCTGACATTTGCCCAGCCGGACAGGTCAGGGACAACTCGTATCCTCAGAGTTGTCTAGATAGGAGCTGATCCATCTGGTCCTGGAGCTGGGCTCCGGCTATAGGCCCTGGAGCCACTCGGCCCTGCCACTCAGCAGCTGGGAGCCTTGGACAAGTTGCCTGCTTCTCTCGCCCCTCAGTGTGTAAAATGGAGTTAGTGATCGTGTCTGTCTCACTGGGTGGCTGTGACAGTGAAATTCACGAGCACATGGAAAGCACTTAGGATAGTGCCGGATGCACTCGGGGTCCAACAGGTGTGGATGTAGGGCCCCCCTGAGTCCAGTGTGACCTCAATCTTAACTTGATCACATCTGCAAAGATCCTGCTTCCAAATAAGGTCAAATTCGCAGGCATTGCGTCATTGGGGTACCACTCACCTGACAACAGCCGTGTGCTTGCTGTGTTGCCTGTGGGAGGGTTTCTGTTGTCGTTCCTGCCTGTGTCTCCATTTCTGTGAGCTGCAAGGAG
>NW_006288615.1:4883091-4893365 GCF_000327345.1 Myotis davidii
TCAGCAGCTCCCAGAGCGTGGCAAGCACTCAGTACCTATGTAGTTAATGACTTAAGTTAAGGAAGGTGCCCCTTCTGATCACCTGCCCTAGAAGGGCAGGAGGAAGCTGCAAACATAAGTCCTGGTTTGGAGAAGCAGCCTCACTCACATACAGTGAGATGGTTTAATACTGCTTACTGAGTGATTGTCTCTGTGCGCCAGGCACTGCAGGGGGTGCCGGGGATGCTGACAGACTGAAGTCCTTGCTGACCCGGAGCCAATGGCCTGGCTGGAGAGACACGGCTAAATAAACCGTCACAGTCCAGTCATTAGGTCTTGTTGTGGGGGACCCTGGGGCACCAGGGCTGTCGACCACAGACATGGCGCTGACTCAGAGGGGACCTTAGTGGTATCAGGATGGACATCCATGGACACTGGCAGCGTCCCCTCTGCTCTGGCATGGGGTCACAGGCATCGGCAGCTGCTGCGAGCATCTGTGGAAGCTGGCGGGGATAGAGGCCCCTGGGCCTCTGGGGATGGGTACATCCGAGGTCCCCCATGTCATAGCTTGGTTCAGTGATTGACAGCCTCAGCCAGGGGCTCAGGGCCCTCACCAGACAGGCAGGTCATTGGAAGAGGCTCTGTTTGTGCCGGTTGAATAGGGGATCCCTGAACATCTTTTAATGGGAGCTGAGGTGGAGTTCCCTGCCAGGTTTTCCCCTTGTTATTGTTCTCTCCTGTGTGAGTGTGTCTGTGTGTGTATGACTGTGTGTATGTCTGTATGTGTGTGTGTGTGTGTGTCTGTCTGTTAAGGGATCTTACACAATGTGTTTGCACCTCCTGTTTCTAAGTGGGGCATGTGACCGACTCCACTAGAAGAGTGTTCTTTTCTACCAGTGGTCCATGTGCCGCAGGCCTGGCCTCGTCCCAAGGCACACTCGGGTTTGGTTCTCCGGGCCTCTCCTGATATGGCGAGGTTTCCAGGTGCCTAGCTATGTACCCAGGTGGTCTAGTTGGTAAATTGACCAGGAGGAACCTCGGTTAGGCTCGTGCGGTGAGGCCTTTCTGCGTGCAGCAGTGACCACACCAGGACCTGAGCGCCAAGGCGTTCCAGGCCTTGTGTGGGCTCCGGGGGTCCCTCCAAGGCCTTCACTCAGGACGAAGTTGCCCATGGTGAGCAGAGCTCACATACTCATTCTGCACCGATAGAGGACTTGCCACTTCGAGAGTCCTGCATGTGCTTGGTGCGCGTCTACAGAAGAAGTTGGCCTATGGAGTTAGGGCGGTGGGTGTGCTGACACAGGAGCTCCTGTAACATCCGGAAAGTGCTACTGCCCTTTTTGTGGTTTTGTGGTGGGGGTCAGGGTCGGGGTCAGTGACAGCACAGCAGTGTGGGGAGTTGGTGGAGGATGGACGGGTTTGGCCAGGCGTAGCAGGGCAGAGAGAACCCTCAGGCGGGGGGAGCGGCAGGCCTGGCCGAGCGTGCCGAGTCTGGGTTTCTGGTGGGAGGTTAGGTCGGTGCCGCAGCAGTGAACATAAGGACTATTGCAGTTGGGGGTTGGGTGGGAGACAGTGGGAATGATGAAGCAGATGGCAGTTTGGCTGCTGAACGAGTGGATTTTCTTTTTTGCAAGGAATGAGAATATGCAGATAGTGGGGGGGTTCGAGGGCCTTGGAGAAGAACCAAAGCCTCACAGGTAGAGACAGTTTGGTTGGGTCTAGGGGAGGCCAGGAGGGGGATGTCTTGGACCACCGTCTACACTGAGGCTATAAGGGACCTGGGTTCTAAATGGAGTGCTAGATTCTCGGTGGGCGGGTGAGTGGGCCCAGCCTGCACGGTGATCCTCCGTCCTGTCTTGGAATGAGAATTATGCAAGAACTTCTTAAAAGTAAAAGTATTGCCTAAAGACTTCCCCAGATGGTTACATCAGACCCAGGTTGAGAAGCTGTTCCTTGGCAGCCCTTTGGGGCATGGCGTGCGGGCGTGGCTGGGGGGTGGAGACTGACCTGGCCCTGATGGGAAATGGGAGGGAAAGGAGCCAGGAAGTCGAGCGGCACTCCAGCCAACGGCTCAGGTTCAAAGGGCGAATAACTACACGGGTAATGGCCCTCACCAGGACAGTGATCCTTCGCAGGGGGACCCTTGGCAATGGCTAGAGACAACTTGGGTTATCTGGGAACAGGGATGCCCCTGCCTTCGGGTGGGCAGAGGCCAGGGGTGCTACCAAACGCCCTGCAGTGCACAGGGCGACCCCCACCAAAAATGATTTCCTCTGGGATGTTTGTGGGGCCAAGGCTGGGAAACCCTGATCTGGGGGCTGGAGCTGAGCACAGGGCATGGGGCAGCGGGTTCTGGCCACACACTTTGAAGAGGTGGATAGTATCATTGTCCCCTTTTTATGGATGAGGACATGGGGGCACCGCGCAGTTGAATCACTTGCCCATCTGAGACGTTTCAAACTTGGAGCCAAGTGACACTGTTGACTGAAGAGGAGGGCGTCTCAGCCAGAAGGTGGTGCTTTGGTTCTGAATGAATGTGGACTCCTCCAAGTAGGCGTGCAGAGCCTGTGTGGTTTGTAGGAGCCTGAGTTCGTTTGAGTCCCTGGCACACGGCTGTTTGGGGACACCCGTGCTGTGCCCATGCGTCCTCATTCTGTAGGTAAGACGGTGAAGAGGAGTGATCGTGGCATGCGTACAGTGTGCTCACCTGGTCTGGCTGATTTTACTGTCCTCCTGGTTCCGGCGGCATATACAGGCTCGGAGAGGCTAAGTAACACGTCCGAGAGCACACAGCTGGCCTTGGCGCTCAGATCTGACTCCAAAACCCTGTGTCACCTTCTTTGTACCGTGTCACCTGCCCAGGTCAGTTCCCCAGGGCAGCCTGCGGAGGAGGAAGGGGATGGTGACAATGTTAATAACTTACTGAGCATCAGTTGAGGACTCCGAGGGCCTCCCAGGCAGGGAGCAGAGCTGGGCCCTCTCAGGTCCCGGCAGGAGCTGGAGGCTGGATGCTGAGCGTGCCGACCTGCAGTGTCTTTGTCTTTGTCGGTGCGGGGATGAAATGACCCGCTTAGCTCCCAGGCTGCTGAGGGGTCGGCCTGCTGGGGAGAGGACAGCACGCGTGTACTCACAGTAACATCCTGTGTTCCCCTAACAGCCTTTTCTTCCCTGGTCTTCCCAGAAGTATTAACCCAGGGACCCTGAGGGTGAGATTCCATTTGTTCCAGAAGAGACATTAAAGCCCTAAGAGCCAAGGAACGGGCTGCCTGGCCCCCTCTGTCTGCCCTCCAGGCCTGAGCTCTCCCAAGTGCCCGTTCCAAGGCAGATGGTCCCATCGCATCCTTGCTGCCGTCGAGCGGGAACCTGGTGCCTGGGGCTCTGCCCCGTCTCCGTGTCTGTGCAGAGCCCCAGTTTTACCTGGTTGCCACGAAGAGAGGCCTTGGCAAGGCTCTTGCAGTGACCTGTACAGAGGCTTTGGATGCAGAGGTGCCCGTTGCCTGCCAACATCCCGATATTCGCCCTTCAGGAATGTGGCGACCAGAGATCGGCAGCGGCCTGCGTGCTGGGGATCTTAGGAAAGGATGTTCCAGAAGTATGGAAGCAAGATCCCATTTCACTATAGATGTCTGACCCTCCGTTTCATTTGCTGCTTGGAGTTCCGGTTGTATTAGATATGACAGAAAAGAGAGAGCTGGGAACAGGTGTAGCAGCAGGCAGGCGGCCACACCTGCGGAGAGGAGGAGAGTGAGGTTCTGAGAAGACAAGCTTGCGTCCAGACCTCTCCGTTCCCATGTCTGGCGGGAGGGTGAGACTGGGGCTGTCATCACGAAGTGCCACAAACTGGGCTGCTTAAAACAACAGGCGTTCATTCTCACCGTCCTGGGGGCTGGAAGTCCAAGATCAGGGTGGGATGTACCGTGCGGTACTGCTCCTTCAGAACTGCCTGATGTGAGGGCAGCGAACGGAAGCCCCCAAAGCCTAATTTTCTCTGTCCTTTTACAGCCCCTGCTCTACCACACTCTTAAATATACAGACCCACTGTTTTTCGGGAAGAAAAAAGAATAGTATAAGGGTGTCACTTCTTACCAATGCCATATCACCAAAATCCTAGTGGGGTTATTTTTTTAAAGGAAGGAAGAGGTGGGAAGACATTTTATTAAATTATTCTGAAGTTCCTCTGGAAGAAAAAACATAAATGATAGGAGACTTTGAAACAGAATGGGTCATAGAAACCAGTCCTTCCACAGAGCCAAACGTGGGCAGACCACCATAGTTAAATAAGGCTGATGTTCTAAAAATAGTCAACAGACGGCACAAAGAGGCCCCATCCAAAGCCTGGTGTCCGCACACTTTTAGAGTGCGTGTAGGTGACCTCGCTCAGGTTGGACAGGTTGTCAGGAATGATGTCGGAGCCATTGCTCTGCTCTTTGCTAATTAATTTTGTGAAGTTCCTCACTGAGCAGCAACATAAATTCTTTGTACATTAACCTCAGTGCACAAGCCACTTTTTCAAATAAAGGAAAACAGATGTGACTGTTCATCAAATTTTGCTTTAGCAGAGTCCCCTCTGCACTTCAAGGCAGAGTCACAAAGGAAAGGTTGATACGGTTGCATAATTAAGACTTTATCAGGTTAGCAAATGGATTAGCCGGGAAAATTGGCAGCTGATAAGGCTGAATTTCAGAGTGTCACTGAACAAAGGATTCAAAAGGGGATAGTCATGAAGCAGGAAATGAGAAGGGTAGATATTTGAAAAAATTGCTGGTTAATGGTCAAAGGAATGTGAATTTAGACTTTGATACCCTGTTTCCCACAAGTGGGTTAGCGAAGCTTTGCGTGGACTGTAAATGAATGGTGGGAAGTGGACCCCACTGCTGTTGAGAGTAGAAACTGCTACAGTGTTCTGGGGAGATGTTTGTCCACGCTTCTGGCTCTGCTCGGTAGTCCTGAGAATAGTCCGATTGCTGGGGAAGATGGATGTAAAGATGGTCATCGCCCTGCCATGCAGAGCAACCGACATTGGGAAGCTGCTGGGAGAAGCAGGGTTGGGGTGCTCTCCCCTTGCAGAACTGAAAATAAGGCCCAGGTGGTCCGGTCACATTTCTGTCCCTCCTCAGATCTCTTTCACCTGGTAACAATTCTGCATTGGACCATACGTGGAAGCTGCCTCTCCTCTCAGGCTGGTGTGACTCCTGGGTTTTAATCTGAGTCTCACAAACGAACCTTGGGGAAAACCCCTTTCAATAAAAACCAAACAAGCCTCAGTTTCTTCATCTGTAAAATGGGTGGGGCCCACTATTTTACAGAAACTGAGATCTGTGTTTCTCAGAGTGCATCTAAGCTGTACTGTTCAAAAAAAAGTTTAAGTCTTTCTAGCCAACGGACTAGCTTTCTCCTTAAAGTGATGGAAAGCTGCCTTCAAAATAACTGCCTTGAATAAACTTAAGTTGGCTGAAATGGAAATGATAAACAATATTTGATTTATTGTTATTATTATTTTTTAAGGACCACAGAATATCAGTGACTAAAGTCGGAAACCACAAATCCTTCGAGGGCTGATGCTTTTGCAGCCTTGGTGAATGTGGCAGGCGGGCCAGCAATCCGGGCTGCCCCTGCCCAGCCCGGTTCAGTGAATGGGCTTCTCTTCTCATGGCTGTCAGAACTTCTTCAGATAGTCATGCTTTTCCTTCCCAGTCACTGGCTGGGCACCAGAACTATTTCTGGCCTGGGCTGATCACAAGATCCCCCTTCACAGCCTGCCTGCTGCCAGCTCTGTCTCACGGTGGGCCGGCCTTCCCATGTGACTCCGGGAGGCCCACCACAAGCCTCCATCGTGATGAACGCCGCCCTCTCCCCCACCCAGGTCCCATGCTGGCCGAGCAGGTGACTGGCCACCCATTGGTTTGAACCCTTGGCGTTTCAGCAGCAGGGTGCGTTTTCAGCAGCAGGGTACACTCCTGACGTTAAGGGCCCACCACAGCACACGCGGTGTGCCGGGCCGGCTGAGATGCAGACATGGTGGGAGCCCCACCCCCTTCCCTCCTCTCGGTGGTGGTGTCATGTATGTTGTTGTTCCAGCCAGATGACAAGCAGTGGAGGGAAGGGACCGGGTGCTGCGTGGCCTTGTGTCTTTGGTGGTCCCTGCGGCTCTGGTTCTGATTGTTTGAAGAAAACATTTGTCTGTTCAGCTGTCTATTCAGAAGCCACAGACTTCAAGGAAGCGTGTTTTGTTTCGTTAGGGAGCTAAGCCAGCACGGGCACAATCGCAGCCCTGGTGCTTGGGACCGAAGCAGTCCATGCCCAGAGAAGATGCCAGGTGCTCCCGGGAGAGCTTGGAAAGGAGTGGACTCAAAGGCACATTTGACGGAGTCCCTCTCAATGGAGTCTCTCTCAGATGGGGTCCCTCTCAGGTGGGGTCCCTCTCAGGTGGGGTCCCTCTCAGGTGGTAGGTTTTAATGCAGCAGAAATTGGGAGGCCTGTTGAGTCTTGAAGAAGGCGGATGGTGAGGAAGACGGCAGAAGTTGGGAGAAGGCTGGGTTCTTGGGTTTGACGAGCGCAGGGCATGCAAAAGAAAGCATGATGCAGACATGGAGAGGGGGTTCATCTTCTACAGAATGGGGGAGCCTCCGAAGAGCCTGAGATTGTGGCTTTACCCAAGGAGGTGATGGTATGGGTCCAGCACGCCAGGAGGAACAACCCCACAGCTGGGCGTCCAGGGAGGAGGCCGGGTGGTAGGACACTCAGGCCCCAGAGACCCGCCGCCCCTCCCTGCCCTACCCACAGCCCTCTGATTCTCCAGACCCAGACTTCCTTACTTTCACAGGCCGGCGAGAACATCCCGAGTCATGGTGCCCACTCCCAGCCGTCATACTTTCTACAGTAAAAATAGCAAAAAGGGCCACCACGTGGGCACACCACAGCTCCAGGGCCCCGCCCGCTGTCCCGTAGAGCCTGTGGGAAGTGTCGAGACACCAGCTTTGGGTCAGGAGATGACAACACCTTCATTCCCTCTGAGCTTTATAGTCTCTCAGACGTGGTCCTTCATCCACGACTGCTCCACGTGTCTCGTGTCCCCGTCAGGATGGGGCCTTGTTCTAGAGGTGGATGCTCTGCACCTGCCTGGGAGACGCCCGCCTTTCTCAGACTCAGGGACCGGGGTGCATGGTCCTGCACACACACCTCATGACTGACCCAGACAGCTTGTTGGGGGGCCCCAGACAGCTGCTGTGCTTCCCCCCGCTAAAAAAAAATAACTGAACTCAGTGTGAAATACACTCTGGCAACCCTAGTCAATGAGGCCAGTGCACCCTCGTTACCTTCGATGGGGTGTGCCCTCCTCGGGGACACAGGGCGGGGGCACAGACAGTGTCTCGAGGTGAGACTTCTGCAGCTGGGAGAAGTTCCTGAGGTGGCCGGGAGGGTTGAGTTTCTCTGTGCAGGGCTGGTTCTCGTAACCGGAGCCTGTGCCTGCTCTGCCAGGGGAGGGAGAACCTGGAAAGGGGACACCAGTCACGTGTTGGCTTTCCACTTGGGTTACTGCCCAGGCCAGTTGGGTCAAGGGTCAAGAGGTAGGGGGAACAGAGGTGCTGTGGAGGCTGTGGGGCCGGCCTTCCGCCAGGGCTGTCTGCATGAGGGTGAGGGGTGGGGTGTTGAGACATTTAGAGACCACCAGCCCGCCTTCCCTCTGGTCTCAGTGTGACTCCGTGAAGGCCAGGTGTGCCCCACAGCCTCTGAGTTACCGGTCAGGAGCCTGGTGCCTGGGGGTTCAGGCAGTTGCTCAAGGGATGACAGGTCAGCCGAGGAAGGGTGTCATTGGGTGATTTGGATCCTCAAGGACACACTTTTGGAGAGTGAGTGAGAGGAAGTAGGCATGACGGAGTTTCTGTCAACAGAGCCTGGTGACTTAAATCACCGAGAGTGAGCCGAAACTCAAGCCTGCTCTTTTAACCCGGAGGAAATGTGATTAATCAACATGACACTCCTACTCCAGAAATTGAAGTCAAACATGGAGAATGAGTCATCTTAAACAGGGCGGGAACCCAGAGCCATCTTCAGGCCTCACGCCTGACTCCTCCTGCAGGCTGCCCTCCCTCTGCACCCACGTGGGTCGTGGGTCGGAGCCACTGGAGAGGCTGGCCAGTCCTTGTGCACACCCTGCGGTCCCGCGTGGTGTAGCCTGCACCCCAGAGATGCCGGTGACCTATTGTTTTTCCTGGTTGATTTGTTCTTGCATTGTTCCTGGAACAAACGTTGGCAGATAGGCCCACCGGGATATTCTGGGCTCCTGGGATCTGAGGAGGGGCTGCGTGCGGTTCCCGAGCTTGCAGCAGAATCTGTAAATAAGTCTGTGCACAACGCTGGCGTCTGTTCAGAGGCCAGCCTTGCGGTTCTGTGAAGAGCAGACATAGGCTCTTCTCTCTCTAAATGAATCGGCCTTTCTACAAGGAAAGGAAAACCCTTAGCAACGAGTTAGGTGGAAGTATAAGCTGTAATGCCCCTTCCTATCGTTCTAGACCTCATTTCCCCCCCAGGGTCGCAGAGGCGGCTTCTGCAAGTCCAGGTGCAGGTGGGAATGGGGTGTGGGTGGGGGCTGCTACAGCCTGCCCTTCTCAGATGCCCCGAACCCCAGGGCTGGCCGACCACCCTGGCCAAGGGTGCATACAGCTGCACACTGTCCCCGAGAAGTGACCCACCCCGGGGCCTGGGGATGAAGTCCAGTTTCATGGTGGCCAGACCTGTAGACCAGGCCACCCAGGCAAACCCATCAGTGGGTTTTTTTGTTTTTGTTTTTTTATTTTATTTAACACACAGTCCACTGACCTGGGCACAGCTTCCTCTGGGCAGGAAGAGAGACATACTCCCGATGAGCCTGTAGAAATGCCCAGGTAGTGTCCGGAGCACGTAGATGGTCAGTATTGTCCCCTGTACGCCGAGTGCTGTGAGACCAAGTCTACACTAGGAAAAACACCTCCACACAAATGGACGGATTCAAGTCAGGTTGGCAGAGATTGGGACTCCTAGAAAGACCTGGATTTTTAGGCCTGGGTAACGGGATGGTGATTGTTCTGTTATAACTATTAAGCAGTCTTTATTATCGTGGATTGCTTAACTCCATTTGATCGCTTTCAAGTGAAGTCCACTCACCAGCCTGAGTTTTCCTCTCCATAAAGTTCCTCCCTGGCATTGTACGCATCCCTCGTTCACTAGCTGCAGAGACTCCCCCCACTTGGCCTCACTCGGCCGCAGTGGTTGAAGCATCACTTCAAGATTGAGCTGTGCGTCTCCGTAGCCGAATCTCCAGATCCACTCGCTCTTTGGGAGTCAGACTCTGGCCACGGGGGCTGCTGAGATGGGTGTCTGACGGCAGAGTGACCCCCACCGCCCGCCCCTGCATCATCTCAGCACTTCGACTTTTACGTTTTGTCTGACTTGACTTTTTCTTGGGGAAGGGGACAAAAGGAGGTTTGGGGCAAACTCCAGAGTTGGGTTTGGATCTGGGAGGTTCGAGGTACCCATCAGTCTTGAAGGGGAGCCCTCAGTGGTCTGAGTTCCAGGTTCAGGTGTCACTTGTCAATTGAGCAGGAACCCCCCCACTCCCCACCCCCCTACATGTCCATGTGTGCTGTGAGGGGCTAAGGCTGTCCGGACACCTGAGCTTATGGCTCCTTAGAGTTTTCCGAAGTCAAGGGGAGACACACACACACACACACACACACACACTCCTGACACATGTCTGGGGTGGCAGGTGACAAATGTTTCCTATTACTTTCTTAAGTTTTTAAACATTTTATTGCAGATATTTAAAACATGTGCAGAAATAGGGAAATGGTAAAAATAAGATAATAATAAAAATAGATAATGAAATAGGAAAACAGTAAGTAAATAGGGAGAATGGTATAATGTATAGTAATTACAGTGATGCATTTATTTACTTAAAAATAAATGTTTGTAGTCATAGTGTGATGTTCAGTAAAATGCAGTCTATTGAACCTTCGTGAACCCCTTATGAAGCAGGTCCTGTCGTTCTCCCGCATTACTTTCTAATAAAGCGAGGGCTCATTTGAAGGGTGCGGTATGAGCTCGTGAGACTTGAATTTGCAGCTCGGGGACATTGACTGCAGATCTGAGGCCGGCAGGTGATTCACTGTGGTTTGCAGGGCTGTGCCGGGGAGCGGGGAGCAGAAAGAGGCGGAGAGGTTTTCCTGGAGGCACTGTGAGGGGCGTGAGTCTGGAGCAGGAGCTGGAGTGTGGGTGCTTGAGCAGTGGGGCGTGAGTGTGGGCCCGGATTCGCTGTG
>NW_006288615.1:4893424-4907959 GCF_000327345.1 Myotis davidii
GGGTGTGAGTCGGGGAATGACCTGACTGAGAGGCCCCCATGGAGCCTGAAAGGCGCCAGCGATCCCATGGCTGTAGGTGAGGAAGGCCAGGGACCCTGTGGGCCTGGGGAGACCCCGGGAGAACAGCAGCGCTTCCTGGAGCCTTACTGGACAAGTGACTCCAGGCTTCTTCCAGGCCTGGCTCTGGAGTAGGTGGAGGTGCAGGGCTCCCCTCTGAACCCTCACCTCACTGTGTCTGATCAGGGAGGTGCCAGGCGGAGGGAGCCTTCCAGGTTTGGGCCAGCGGGGCCAGCTGCCCTTTCTGTGCCCATCTCCGACCCTCGCTGGTTTGGCTCCAGCTTGATAGAGCATCGACCTACAGACTGAAGGGTCACGTGTTCGATTCTCAGTTGCAGGCTCCATCCACAGCCCTGTGTGGGAGGCAATCAACCAAGTATCTCTCTCACATCGCTGTTTCTCTCCCTGTCTGTCCCCCTCCCTTCCACTCGCTCTGAAATCAATGCAAAAATATCCTCTGGTGAGGAGCAACAACAACAACAAAATCTCCAATGGCGATGGTGCCCCAGGCTCACCACGAAGGTGCTGATGGGTGTCAGGATTTTAAGGACCATCCCCCACTGCCACTGGCGGAAAAGTCGCCATTCTGGACTTTCCTGGGGGCATTGAGCACCACGGGACAAAAACTCCCTCTCCCGTGGAAGACCGTGTGAATGGCTGCATTGACCTCAGCGTGCAGGCTGCGCTTCTGGTCACCAGGGAGTCGGACTTAGTGCCTGGGCTGCGCTCCGGCTGATAAGTGGGGAGGGCTGCACAGTCAGTGGCTTATCTGTGCCTTGAATGGCAGCCTCTGTGAGGGTATCTTTGTGTTTTCAAAAGGACTGCAGATCTCTTTATACAACTGCTAACACTTTCTGTCTCTCCCTGGCTCTGGGTCATAACTCTGTCCTCCCATCACTAATAAACAAAAATGATGCTCAGTTTCCAAAAATGCCAGGGGTCTGCGATTCGTTCTCCCCACCCCTTTGCCCCGATTCCACCCGGCTGCCTCCTGGGCAGTGAGGATAAGGAAGCTAAGAATGTGGTCACTCTGAAGGGCTTCTCTTGTTTCATTTGGCTGACCTGCAGGTGCTCCCTGGTGACCCTAGAAAGCTGTCTCGATGTCTGTAGGTGACCAGCGAGCTATGGCCAGCACTCTCCTAGCCCCGGTAACTCAGCCCCCTCTGACTTCACCCACCTCGTCTGCTGAGGACGTGGCCCTCTGTGTGGGCCTTTGGGGGGAGGGAGGTTGCTGCTCCCGATGTCTCCTCTCCTTGCATTCCACCCCCTAACCTGTAATTTTCAAAGGTAACCGCAACGATGCTTCCGTTTCTCTCATCTGTAGCCAAAGGTCTCTTTCTCAATCAGGAACCTTCTGTGGCCCCCGGGGTCTCCGGGGCAAAGACTAAAGCCCACACCAGGACTGGGGCAGCTGATGCCCCAGCTGCAGGGACCATAGCCACGGAGCTCCTTGTTCCAAGCGCTGCACGTGGATCATGAATTCTCGGGACAGTGCCCTCCTCACCCCATGCTACAGATAGGAAAACTGAGGCTTAGTGGAGCTAAATATTGAACTCAAGGTCATGCCCAGCGTGCATGCAAACCTGGGGCTGCTCGCTGCACCCACCGCATGCAGAACCTTGAGGAAGGGGGTCAGGGAATGGGCTAAGTCGTTGCCATGGCCCTGGGGCTGCAGAGGGCGGTGTCGGGCCCCTCTTGCTCCCTCTGATTAGTAAAGGTGACACCTGGGTCAGAAGCTGCGTTTAAGGGCGTCTTTGGATAGAGAAACAAGGGATCTCAGACTGGGTTGCATGAGCCCAGTTACACTGGGATGAAATCCACCTGCCCTCAGGATGCAGGCCAGCTGTGGCCAGCTGTGGTCGGCTGTGGTGTGTCTGCCTGTTCCTGTTGGAGAGCAGATGAAAGTTACTTCTTTGAAATAGGCTCCTAGCTGCTCCTTTTCCCGAGTCCTGGAGTAGGTCTGCTCATGGCCAGACATCTCATGTGTCTCCAGAACCCCCTAAAAGCCCGTGTGTGCCTCCCCAAAAAAAGCCAAGGCCTCAGGTGTGACGCCTGTGCTCACTTAGTAAGGACACCGCGGCTCAGTAAATGGAGGGTTTCTCCTGCAGAAATTACATGAAAATACCTTATATGTACTAGTGGCCACTTGCCTATTTTATTTATGATTATTTGTTTATTTAGTGTCCCCGAGAGGCTTTAAGGAGAGTGTGGGCAGAGGCACTGTGTGTGCTAAGCCCTGCCCCGGGGAGGGGCTGGAGTCACTGCAGAGGCTGCTCGGACAAGGGACCCAGCCCCTGTGGGCAGCCAGAGAGGAGGGACCCAGCCCCTGTGGGCAGCCGGAGAGCTAACCTCCTCTCCCAAACCGTGGAGCCAGCTGTGTGGACGGCACAGATTCCGCTTTTCCTCCTCTGACGAGTGAACGGGCGAGCCAGGTGCTAGAGCTAATCTCACAACCCCCTGTGCCCAGGAAGAGAGGGCACCCACAGCAGCCAGAACACTGCTGGGCCGGGTGCACGGACCCCAGGCAGAGGAAGTGACTCGAGTCTCTCTTTATGGGAATGGGCTCTGGAAGAAAAGAGGCTTCCCGCCTCCCATGAAGTCACTTTTTAACCCATGTTCCACTTGCTCAGGGGAAATGTTTTCTTCCTCTGCTTTCAGGAGGAAGCATTGCACTGCGGGCATGGCGGGCAGCATGATTGCCTGAGGCAGAAGCTTCCGCGGTCGTTGGAGTAGCTGGAGGAAGGAACATGGAACCGTAGCGGCTCACCCAGGAAGAGTTCCAGGATGGCAGCTCAGCGGATCCGAGCCGCCAACGCCAGCGGCCTCCCCCGGTGCAAGTCCGAGGGGACCTTGATCGACCTGAGTGAAGGGTTTTCGGAAACGAGCTTTAATGATGTCAAAGGTGAGCTCCCGCGGCCAGACCTGGGTCTGAGGGCTCTCAGCTGCCAAGTTCATGTTCAGACCAGTACACTTTAGCTCCCTGATCTCCATCGTGTTCTAAATGCCCAATAAACAACTTGTTTTGTTTCTCTGATGTGTTGGGAGGTTGTTTTGAATTTTCCCTTTAGTAATGAAACTTCATACTGAATATGTTTTCTCTTTTCCTGTGTTTTGGTGACATTGCGGTAGGAAACTTGGTGGTACAGAAAACTGGGGGGAAGGATGAATTATTAGAAACACTAGAGAAGAAAAAGGGTAGTCTGGGATGGGGTCAGCCAGCTGTTCCATCGAGGTTCGTGTAGGAAAGACTTTAAGCCAGCGGTTCTCAACCTGTGGGTCGGGACCCCTTTGGCAGTCGAACGACCCTTTCACAGGGGTCGCCTAAGACCATCCTGCATATCAGATATTTACATTACGATTCATAACAGTAGCAACATTACAGATATGAAGTAGCAACGAAAATAATTTTATGGTTGGGTCACAACATGAGGAACTGTATTTAAAGGGCCAGCGGGTTGAGAACCACTGCGAAGCCTTGCAGGACGTGTGACATCTGTAACAGCCACTCAGTCCTGTCATTGTAGCTTGAAAGTCTTCATAGAAGGGAGCAAACAAATGCACGTGGCTGTGTTTCAGTAAAGCTTTATTGATGAAAACAAACAGCAGATGTGGCCCAAAGGCCCTAGTTTGCTGACCCCTGGTTTACAGGTGGCTGCAGGGTTTAAATACCCTGCACCTGGGTTAATGAGAAAACCTATCTTTTGGACCCAAGGTTGATACTGGTGGGTCACCTGCTTCCGTGAAGCCCATCCGGACCTCATAGGCCACGGTCAGCATCTCTCCTGGTGCTGAGTGCCCCCTCCCACCACCACCACCACCATCATCAGCATCATCAGCATCATCATGAATGGACTATCCCACAGCTGTGACCGCCTTCTGTTGAAATCACTCACCATTCAGGGAGCTGTATCTGTGCCTTTAAATCTTTGGCCCACAGCACAAAGCCAGCGCTAAATAAACCATCCTCAACTGAACTGCTGTCTCCCGGATAACACCGTGGCCCTCTCCCCATGTACTGAGAGTCATGCAGACGTGTGTCGCTTTCTGCTCTCGCTCTCTTCCACTTCATCCTCCACTTCTACTTCCTCTCTGGGCTTTATGCTGGCAGCTCTGAGCGTGGCTTCAAGTATTCTTTACAGGAAGACTGGCAAAGGGAATCCTGAGGGTTTATTCATAAGAGCAGCGGAGTGAGTGGGCGTTGCCATAAATAACTGAACCATTCGTTTTTCATAGATTGGTAATGGGCATTATTTTCTTACTTTAGCTGATCACGGTGAGAGCTGGGAAGTGTGAGCATAAACGGTGGGGTTTGGGTCGGGTTCTTAAGGAGGGGCAGAGAGCTGAATTTTAATAGATGATGATAATCTGGGAGGAGCTGTTATTCCTAAAAGAATAGCACAGCGAGGGGAGGAAGGCAAGACAGATGGGGTGTGAGGAGGGGGGGGCTGGTGAGCGCGCGCGCGTGTGTGTGCGTGTGTGTGTGTGTGTGTGTGTGTTGGGAAGAGGGGTCAGAGACCCTGTGGACTGTACTCTCCAGGGGCAGGGGCAGGAGCAGGCTTCATGGTGGGAATTTATTCCAGCCAAATTGTCTGCTGTGAGAGCTGCTCCTGATGAGTGTTTGCCTGCAGAGGAACTGGGGCAGGAGGATAGGAAATGTGTTACCCACTGCACCGACTTCCTGATGCCCAGGGAGCTTGTCTGTATTAAAAGCAAGAGAGCTGGAATCTGGGCAGCACTCCCCAGAATTCACTAGGTTGGAATTCGATAGGGATTTTCCTGCATTCAATGGGATGGGGCCCCAGCCTGGTGTCCCAGGGCACTCTGTGGGGCTTGACTGATGGAGGCGCCTTGGGGAAGGGAGCTCACACCACTGCCCACGCCCATGAGGCCCCGATGGGAAGGGCTGACCCTAGAGTGAAATGTTACCACTAACCTTCTAAGGAGAGTGCTTGGAACGCTAAGCAAAACCATTTTCATTCTTCAGTCTGGTCATTGGAAGTGATCGTTTGCATTGATACATTTTCTTAGGCTATGTACAAAGCCAACCTAATAGCTTTGGCTTTTAATTTTAAAAATATCACTGTAAGGGAATTATTCTGGGGCACCATTATAGGGATCTAACTTTTTTTTAATATACAGTGGGGCCTTGACTTACGAGTTTAATTCGTTCCGTGACAGAGCTCGTAACTCAAATTACTCGTATGTCAAATCAGTTGTGAACGAGTGAGACACGTGATGCTGGGCTGATGTTGTGGTGTTCACTGTGACGTTCGCTGCACCAACTAGCGGTGGGGTATCTGAAGCTGGCTCGTAACCCGAATTTTAGCTCGCAACTCAAAGCAAAAAATCGGCTGAGAGACAACTCGTATCTCAAAAAACTCGTTAGTTGGGACACTCGTAAGTCAAGGCCCCACTGTATTTTTATTGATTTCAGAGAGGAAGGAAGAGGGGAGAGAGAGATAGAAACATCCATAATGAGAGAGAATCATGGATTGGCTGCCTCCTGCACGTCCCCCACTGGGGATCGAGCCCACAACCTGGGCATGTGCCCTTGACCGGAATCGAACCTGGGACCTTTCAGTTCCCAGGCCAACGCTCTATCCACTGAGCAAAACCAGCTAGGGCAGGGATTTAACTTTTGAGGGATTCTAACAAGATTTTAATAGCTTGAAGGCTTTTTTTAATTTTCACTTGGTTTTCATTTCCATCTGACATTTTCATTAGACGTGTCAAGGAAACAAAGGGGGTTTGTATTACTGGAGCCCGTGACCAGACAACAGAATGGAGAGAAGGTCTTACATTATCTCTGACCCCAGCCTGATCCCTCTTCCTTCTCCCCACCTTCCCTTCGAAGCCATTTCCTTTTATGCTGCTGTTTTTATTCAGTTGAGGGCACAGCCAGGGGGGAATCCTCACTTTGGCCGTCACCTTGGCCCAGTAGCATGGACATGCCCTCTCTGTTGTAGCAGACAAGATCAGGTGAGCAGTAACTCAGTGAATGTAGTTTGAGCACCTGCTATGTGCCAGGCTCTTTCCAGGGACACCCATGAGCATGACAGACCCTAATGGAGCTTGTACGCTGATGGGCGATGGAGCTCTCCCCGCAAAAACCCTAAACAAATGTGTAAGGTGTCTGATGTATTGGTTGGTGATATGTGTTACAGAGAAAAATAAAACTAGGAGGGGGGTGCAGATGTCGGTTGTAACAAAACATTTTGCTAAGCCCTTTATCAGCACAATTTCAGTTCATTCTCACCAGGGCCCATTGAAGAAAGATTCTTCTTCTCCATCATGAAGAATCCGGGCTCTGGAGGTCAGACAGCTTCCGAGGTCTAGTGACCCAGAGCCACGTCTCCCAGTGCCCAGACGGAGGGCAGTGGGTCATGCCTTTGAGGCTCAGGTGTGCTTTCTCCCAAGCACTTCTCTGTTACCTCTTTCATGCCAATAAATAGAAACCTCCTGCTTTAGACTTAGCCAAGGAAATGCAATTTAATTTTCATTATTTCCTTTCCACGGAAAGGGAAACTGGGTGGGAGATGGGGTGTTTTGGAGGGCCGATTGGAAAGAATAGAATGCCTGTTGAACTGAGTCACATATTAGAGCAGTTCACCTAGAAAACTAGCCCGTCGTTCGCTTGTTTGTGTAGACAGCCTAAAAAGGGTTTCCTTTCTTTCCATTGTTTGTTACAGGAAGTTAGAATATGAGCACACTGTAAAACAAGGCACAGTTCAGGGGGTGGGGCTTGTTTACCTCAGAAAGAGCTTCCTGCGGAATATACTTGGTCGTGTATAGGAGGCAGATAAAACACTGAGGTGTGTGATTGTTATTTTTCAAAACACACACCGCTTGCTTCGATGACTTCGTTTTGCTGTGCCAATTGCCGAACACCAAGAACCACACATCAGCTGAGTCGCCGTTTGGAGCGTTGTGGCTTTTCAGACTGCTCCAGCGGGCGTTCAGAAACACTGTGCGCTCCCCCAGACAGAAACCTTTGATTTTTACAGTATGTGGGAGAGACCATTTCCATGGCGTTATTTTGAGTGATCATTTCAAGGAGGCGGAAAGAAAGACCGGCCTCAAAATCGGAGGGCATATAAACAGTTTGGTGAACAATGGAGCCAGAAGCATGGGTACATGGAACAGACTGGCAGGTGCCTGGGGAGGGGGTGGGTGACTGGGTAAGAATGGTGAAGGGATTGGCTAAAGAACATGTATGCATTCCCCAGGCACAGGGACAGTGGTGTGGTGAAGGCCAAGGGAGGGGGAGGCGGAGGTGGCAAAGTAGGGGGGAAATGGGGGGTATCTGCCGTGGTGTCAACATAAAAATGTTTAATTAAGAAAATAAATAAATAAAAAAGAATGGGTTCAATTTGGAAATGGAAGAAACGTCTTTCGTGTCCAGGGCAGACGTGGAGGCTCTTCTTGCCCGCGCCTGGTCACATGCCCTGGGACCCCTAAACATGGAGCATCTCTGTTTTCTAAGTAAATCCCATTCAGTTTCTCCTCCTTTGGGGGAGGACAGTTTTTCCTCTACCCTTCCAGGTTCTTTGGCTGGTCTGTTAATTAATAGACATAAGACAGATTAACAGGAGGAAAACGGATGTAATGGCATACGTATGGGAGCCCCATAAGACTGAGACCCAGGGCAGGCAGGCAGCCATGCTGAGCTGGGAAGAAGGAGGTGGGGACTGGGGCTTCGGAGGGAGGGCGGGAAGACGGGTCACAGGAAGATGGGAGCGCAAATGCTTGATAAACAAGTACTTTCCTGCCCCGCAGAGCTACTGGGACGCAACGTCCCTTTGTAGCCCCCCCAGCCCACCAGCTGGCCCATCCTCCTTGTAGTTCTCTGGTGATGACTCTTCCCAGAATGGGCCCTCCATCCAAGTTCTTGGCAGCACTTAGGGAGAAGGGAGGAGCTCTGCCTGAGTCACTGGGGCCTTGATTGTCTTTAGATCAGAGTAGTCCACAGACAGCAGCGGCTTCCTTCGCGGCCCAGCAGCTCTCTGGCCAGTTAGTTAGATAAAGAAATAATTTGATCAAATTGAGATGCTAGAGGCACAGGAACATGGTGCTGGTTTGCATTTCTGCGGATGGTGGACCGACTTCCATCGTGGCCTCGCCTGTGTGTGTCGGACCTGGACAGGACCGAGGGTGGTGAAACGCTCGTACCCTCCTTGGTGTGTTGATCACACACCAACACCCACTTTGGTTTGTTCCTGTGAGTCATGCTGCTGGCTCGTGGCTGCATCTGGTGTGTTAGTTTCTTGGGCCACCCTCTCTAGCTTGGACAGTGTCCTGCAGCCTGTGGCCTCACCCTCACCTTCTGCTCTGTGTGTTTCTTGCAGTGCCTTCTCCCAGTGCCTTGCTAGGAGACAATCCCACACCTTTCGGAAACGCAAAGGAAGTGATCGCAATCAAGGACTACTGCCCCAACAACTTCACCACCCTGAAGTTCTCCAAGGGCGACCACCTCTACGTCTTGGACACGTCCGGCGGGGAGTGGTGGTATGCCCACAACACCACGGAGATGGGCTACATCCCCTCCTCCTACGTGCAGCCCCTCAACTACCGGAACTCCACGCTGAGTGACAGTGGGATGATCGACAATCTTCCCGACAGCCCAGAGGAAGTAGCCAAGGAGTTAGATTTGCTCGGAGGATGGACAGATGACAAGAAGGGATCGGGCAAAACCTACAGTAATAACCCTTTCTGGAATGGGGTCCAAACGAACCCCTTTCTGAATGGGAAGGTGCCGGTGATGCCCAGCGTGGATGAGCTGGCTCCCAGAAGTTCCGTGGACTTGCTGCTCTTCGACACGGGCACGTCTTCCTTCACGGAGTCCAGCTCGGCCACCACAAACAGCACCGGCAACATCCTTGACGAGCTGCCGGCCACAAGCCAGCTCCACGCCGAGGGGCCGGTCAAGCGGGACAACCCGTTCTTCCGGAGCAAACGATCCTACAGTCTGTCGGAACTCTCCGTCCTCCAGGCCAAGTCCGACGCGCCCGACTCCTCGGGGTATTTCACGGGCTTGAAGTCCCCGGCCCCTGAGCAGTTCCAGAGCCGGGAGGACTTCCGCGCAGCCTGGCTGAGCCACCGGAAGCTGGCTCGGTCTTGCCACGACTTGGACTTGTTGGGCCAAAACCCTGGGTGGGGCCAGACCCAAGCAGTGGAAACGAACATGGTGTGCAAGCTGGACAGCTCCGGGGGCTCCGTGCAGCTTCCCGACACGGGCATCAGCATCCACGTGCCGGAAGGCCACGTGGCCCGGGGGGAGACGCAGCAGATCTCCATGAAAGCGCTGCTGGACCCCCCCTTGGAACTCAACAGCGACCGCTGCTGCACCGTCAGCCCGGTGCTGGAAGTGAAGCTGAGTACCCTGGAGGTGAAAACCGTCATCGTCTTGGAGATGAAAGTTTCGGCCGAGGTGAAAAACGACATTTTCAGCAAAAGCACAGTGGGCCTCCAGTGCCTGAGGAGCGACCTAAAGGAAGGGCCCTATGTCCCCATCCCACTCAACTACAGCTACGGGGACACGGTCCAGGTGCACCTGGACAACCTGGAGCCCTGTATGTACCTGGCCATCGTGGCCCATGGACCGAACATCCTCTACCCTTCCACCGTGTGGGACTTCATCAATAAAAAAGTCACAGTGGGTCTCTATGGCCCCAAACACATTCACCCATCCTTCAAGACAGTGGTGACCATTTTTGGCCATGATTGTGCCCCAAAGACTCTCCTGGTCACCGAGGTCACCCGCCAGGCCCCCAGCCCCGCGCCCGTGACCCTGCAGCTCTGGGGTAAGCACCACTTCGTCCTGTCCAGGCCCCAGGACCTCCAGGTCTGCATGTTTTCCAACATGACGAATTACGAGGTCCGAGCCGGCGAGCAGGCCAAAGTCGTGCGAGGGTTCCAGATGAAGCTGGGCAAGGTGAGCCGCCTCATCTTCCCCATCGCCTGCCAGAACCCCAGCGAGCTCTCCGACTTCACCCTGAGGGTCCAGGTGAAGGACGACCAGGAGGCCATCCTCACCCAGTTTTGCGTCCAGACTCCCCAGCCGCCCCCCAAAAGTGCCATCAAGCCGTCCGGGCAGAGACGGTTCCTCAAGAAGAACGAGGTCGGGAAAATCATTCTGTCCCCGTTCGCCGCCACCACCAAGTACCCGACCTTCCAGGACCGCCCCGTGTCCAGCCTCAAGTTCGGCAAGCTGCTCAAGACCGTGGTCCGGCAGAGCAAGAACCACTACCTGCTGGAGTACAAGAAGGGCGACGCCATCGCCCTGCTCAGCGAGGAGAAGATCCGGCTGAAGGGGCAGCTGTGGACCAAGGAGTGGTACATCGGCTACCACCAGGGCAAGGTGGGCCTGGTGCACGCCAAGAACGTGCTGGTGGTGGGCAAGGCCCGGCCCAGCCTCCTGGCGGGGCCCGAGCTCAGCACCTCGGTGCTGCTGGAGCAGATCCTGCGGCCCTGCAAGTTCCTCACCTACATCTACGCCTCCGTCAGGACACTGCTCATGGAGAACATCAGCAGCTGGCGCTCCTTCGCCGACGCCCTGGGCTACGGGAACCTGCCGCTCACCTTCTTCTGCCGAGCGGAGCTGGACAGCGAGCCTGAGCGGGTGGCGTCCGTCCTGGAGAAGCTGAAGGAGGACTGTAACAACGCGGAGAACAAAGACCGCAAGTCCTTCCAGAAGGAGCTCATGATGGTAGGTTCTGGCGGGTTTGGATGTCGGGAGGGTGGGGCGAAAGCCAGCCTGCTCCTCACATACGTGGGTGCCACGTGGTTCGGTGAACCGTTGGACCGGAGTCGGCTCATCTGTGCTCAGGTGCAAGGACAGGGTTTTAGGAAATGCACCGGGAGAGAGGCGTCCACATGGGGCCATGGGGTTCCCCAAACAGCTCAGATCTCTTTTCCCACTGAGTAGGGGGCTCCTCAGAGGTCTCAGGATGGACCTCCGCGTGCCCAGTGGCATGTGGACACACGGGGCCTGTGCTCCAACCACCTCTCTAAACCTCTGGGGAGAAGGGTGTTTTTTTTTCTTTTTTCTTTTATTATTATTAGTTAGGGGAGAAGGTTTTTATCAGTTACCCTGTGAGAGCCACCTATGACTCCAGTCTTTTAAGAACCACTGCCCCCAAATCTGGCTTTATTTTAATGAGTTTTTCCCTCTGCATCTTACTTGAAGGTTCCACCATGTCTCTGTATTGTTTCCTCTTCCTCCTTTTCGTGTGTGTTTGAGGCGGGGTGAGGACAGCCTTGGTTTTGCCAGCACAGCCAGGAATTGGAATACGAAGAAGTGAAAAGGAGGAAGTTGGTGTCACAGTACGGGACACACCGGCCCACCGGCCGGCTGGGAAGCATTTACTGACCTTTCATGGCACCAGCGGGCCTGGGCTCAGCCCCAGCCCACACCCCACAGGCAGCCCCACTCTTCACTGTTGGATACGTTCTGGGAGTGGCCTCGGAGAAGCTTAATAATATCTGTCTCTTGCCATCTCTCGCCGAGTCTGTGCTGCCGTTGCCTGTCGACGCCCTTGGATACTAGGAGCCGTCTCAGCTCCCTCCCGGTCCCCCTGATGTAATGTCCTGTGGGAACACCTGTGTGACTTGGTCACATGCCTTTCTCCCTTGCTCCGCCGACTCCACACAGCCTTTCACCTCCTGACTTTGGTGAGGTGTGACTCAGCACTCCTGGCCTTCCTGCCCCTTCTCCCCCCTCCTTCCCCACAGCACCTGCCACTCCGTGTCTGCACCTCTGGGAACAGGTGAGCCAGGTGCGTCTGAGGTTGCCCACGTTGACATGAGTGTGCAACTGATGTGGGTTCGTTGCACACACGTCTCTCTGCTGCCCCCTGGAGCCGGGGGGCAGAAGGGATGCAGTCCACTGTGCCACGGCCACTGCGGCAGAGGGAGTGGGGCATGATGCAAGGCATCATGTGACCGGCGATAGTACAAAGTGTTTGTCACGTGGGAACCTGGCACTGCCCCCAGGAGCAAGTGGGAACTGGAAGTGGCAGGTAGAGGGGCGACCTTGTTAACCTGGAAGTCACTGGGTACTGGCAGCATAGTGGAGAGCATGCGGGTTGGCATGGCTGGGGGTGAGCTTGGCTGCAGGGAAGCTTCCCCGGTGATGCCCATGGCCCTCCCTCAGGGCACACCTCCCTGGCCCGCCTGTAGAATCAGCCCCCTTGCAGCCCGAGCTGCCCGTCTCTTCTTTGGGTCGACCTCACAGTGGGCAGGGGCCCAGCTTCCCTCTCGCCAGCCTCAGGCTGGAATTCTCCTTGGATCAGGGAATTATGTGCTTTCATGGAACATAAACGATTGGTTGTGCCTTCGTGACAGCTGAGCAGCGCCTTCAGGGCTGAGGAAACCTGTCTGAGGAGGCGGCTTTGCTCTCAGGTCCTCATTTCTTTTCTGAAGACTTAAGTGAGGCTCCTTTTTTTAATCTCGGGGAACCCGGAGGAGATTTTTCGGTTGGCTTCCTGAGGTTAGTGTGTGTGCAGATGGGCCCGGTGTGTGTCCCGCCTCCCCCAGTTCCACGCCCACCGCAGCTCCCAGAGTCCCAGGAGGAGGAAGTGGCAGGAAGGTGCCCGGGGGAGCTTGGCTTGGGCTGAAGTGAAACCGGTTTCCCCTCCTCACCTCTGAGCAGCAGATTTGAACAGCTGGCCCGACTTCTAGAAGCCCAGGCTGGCTTATCCAGGGGTGTCGGCGGAGTCGGGGTGCTGGCGGAGTTGCTGCAAACCAGATGTTTCGTTTCCAGGGACTTAGACCTATCACTGAGCAGTGGAGTTTCCTACAGCGTCAGCCAAGCATCTAACCCGCCCCCCTCAGGGCCAGACCACCCCCGCCTCACCCAGCTCCTTGTAAAGACAGTCTGTTTAGGGATGATGCCTTGGTTTGGAAGTCGTGATTAAATGAATTAGATGGCGGGGAAAAAGGGTTTGGACAGCAGATTGCGGGAGATGGGAAGGAAAAAGGCCCATCTGTCCACTACCATCAGAATGGGGTCCGGGCCCCTTCCTCCACCCCCAGGCCCTGTAAGACCTGGTCCCCCCATCTCACAACGCTGGAGACCACGCATGCTTCTTGCTCACTAGCTACTCCGGCCCTGTTGCTGCATCCTGAACCCACCTCACTTGCTCCTGCCTCAGGTTTTGCACGAGTGGTTTCCTCTGCCTGGAATTCTCTTTCCCCCGATTCCATGCGGCTGGGCTTTCACCTCCTTCAGATACCAGCCCAAACCTCATCGTGTAAGAGCTTTCCCACAACTCTCTGTAAAGCCACCTTGTGCCTTTGGGTCACTGCACCTCGTCATCCGTAATATCGTCTCCATGGTGCTTTCCAGAATCTGAAATGGCCTTGTTTACCTGGGTTTCTGTGTCTTGTTGCCCTAATTAAAGACAAAATCCACGGGAGTAAGGACCTGGCACATAGGCAAGACTCAGACATGTGGTGAATGAATGAATGATGCATGAACGAATGAGGCAGCCTCCTGTGGTCAGACCACCGTGCTTCTGTTCTTTCGTCCCAGTCCCTGTTGTGGATGCATATTCTCCATCTCAGCTGGTTGGGAGGTGTGTTGTGTGCGTGGGCCTCGTGGGGTACTGTGCCTGCCCTCTGTCACCACCCGGCTTGTGACCACAGAGAATGGCCCTCCTGTCCCCAGTCACCCAGCTCTCCAGCAGAGCCATGCCTGTCTGTGATCATCCCATTTCCAGGAGGCCCCCAGACCATATTGAAAGTCGGGGGAGGGGTGGTGCTGCTGGATCCAGCAGAGTGGACGAAGCCCCTGGAGCCCCTGAGTGTTGGAGGGTGTTGAGTGGACCCCTGGGGATCCCTGTGCTGGTGGGACTTACCCGTCAGGCAGATGTGGGAATGGGCACCACACATTTGAAGAGCTTTTGGAGTCAAATTCTGTTGTCAAAGGCAGGATGGGTAACTGGTGGCAGGTACGTGGCTGCAGCTTCTAACACAGAGCCAGGGAGAGCCACGACAAACAGCAGGAGGGGTGTGTGTACTCACACGCATTAAACATGCCTTGGGCGCCTGCTGTGTGCTTAGAGGGGGTGCTGGGGGCTGGGCTTTTGAAGAACTCGGGCCTGTTACTTGAGGACGACTTGGGTGAACAGTCAGGAGAGCTGGGCAGGCTTGTAACGGGCCCCGGAGTAAAGGACCTGCTTGACCTGGGTGGACCAGGGGAAGGCAAATGGGATGCCAACGGGGGTGCAGGAGCCAGCCAAGGGGGAGGGGCTGTCGGTTCCTGGTTACACTGTGTGCAAGGGCCAGGCCGAAGAGGAGCATGGGATGGGGTCGAGCAGAGGCTTGAGGCCGGGTTGAATTCAAGGCCTCGGGGACAAGGGATAATAGTACATGTATATGGGGCAACGGGAGAGTGGCCTGGAGCCACCTGGCCAGACAACACTTGCTCTGTATCCCATGGGCATTCAGTCACGGGGAAGTGAGGGGAATCCCGGCAGA
>NW_006288615.1:4907970-4917049 GCF_000327345.1 Myotis davidii
CCTTCCCAGTCTCAGTCACTCAGGTGGCAGGCAGTGCAGTGCCTCGCTCTGAGTGCCTTTCCTGCAGAATGCCAGGATGCCTGGGGCTGAGGACCTAAATTTCATACTCACCCCTGGACTTAATCTTGTTAAGACAAGCAGGCGAGGTGAGAGGTAAGAGGTATGGGTCACACTGAAGGTCTGCCCGGCTGGGAACACCCACACAGCTCGTGCCTCGGATTTCACATCTGGCGGCCCTTCCCGCCCCCCTCACCTGGTAGGCAGGGTCTGCGGCTGCCTGCCCGGGGTCTGGGCCCGCCCTGCACTGCGGCCCTGGGACAGGCTCTCCGTGTTTCCCTGCCCTGTGCCCGTCAGTATGGACCTTGAGAGCTTCAGGGTCTTTGTTTGCACAGTGGCACTGGCTCCGCCCAGGTTTTGTTCTTTCCTCATTGATTTTTCTATTTGTAAAGACAGAGAATGCTTCTTTTGCGTTGAAATTCGGCAATCAGTGTTGAAGAGCAAAGCAGAAAGCAGGTCCCCCATGGAGTGTGTGCTGTGGTTATGATCAGTTCCCTAGGGTTATGCCACCCAGGCTGTCCCGCAGGCTGCTCTCCCAGCCACATGTGCTCGCCGTGGAGGCCTGCGGCTCTCAGCCTGGGAAGGCCCACGGGTCTCCAGTCTGTGGCCGGGCGTGCAGCTTCTGTCCGATCACTGCAGCGCTCCGGGAGGTGCGCCCTTGTCCACGTGTCTGTGTGCTTGTCCATATTGGTTCTGTGACAATATTCCGGAACCTGCAGGCCCATTGCAATCCAGAATGACCTCAGTTACCTAATTCCATCTGCAAAGACCCTACTTCTAAATCCAGTCACATGCTGAGGTTCTGGAGGGACGTCCACCCCACACACCTCACCGACTTCCTTTGTCCTGTGAGTCGCAGCGAGGCAGGGGTTCAGGGGTGTATTACTGGCATTAAAACGTTCAGGTAGAGCAGGTGGTGTCTGCATCCTGACTCCGCAGGCACCCGAGCCGCCCTCTGCCTCACGCTCTGCTCCTCCCCCAGGCCTTGCTGAAGATGGACTGCCAGGGCCTGGTGGTCCGGCTCATCCAGGACTTTGTGCTCCTGACCACGGCCGTCGAGGTGGCGCAGCGCTGGAGGGAGCTGGCTGAGAAGCTCGCCAAGGTGTCCAAACAGCAGATGGACGCGTACGAGTCTCCCCACAGGGACAGGAATGGGGTCGTGGACAGTGAGGTGAGTGGGCAGCCCTTCTCTCAACCTGTAAAACTCAGTCACAGCAATATCTGTTTTGTGGCGTTTTTATGAGGATAAAATGAGTTAGACGTGAAAGCACGTGCCCAGCACACAGTAGGCCCTCACTGAGTGGGCAGGTCCCCTCCTTCTTGGGGTCTTTAGTTGTGACTCTCGCTCTGGCGCTGGCAAGGCCTCGCTGCCGTGAAGTGGGGCTGGGGTGTTGGGACAACATTGGCGTGCCTGCCTGTCCCTTGCTCATCCCGATCTTAAATGACCTTCAGTCAGAGGGAATGATGGGTGACTGGGCCCTTTGGGATCCGCTCGCTCTGGGCCTCTACCCGCCCCTGCTGCACGATTACTTGGTATGTTGTATGTCTGGCGTGCGCCAGCACGGGCTGGGTTCCTGCTCACAAGTTCTGTTTCTCGCCTGTTCATGGAGGTTGCTTTAAGCTACTGGAGACCTAGAAATGGGGGAAGTTCCTAGCATAAGGGTGCCCTTTATTATTGTTTTTTCTTTTAAAATATATTTTTATTGATTTCAGGGAGGAAGGGAGAGGGAGAGATAGAAACATCAGTGATGAGAGAGAATCACTGATCAGCTGCCTCCTGCACGCCCCCTACTGGGGATTGAGCCCGCAACCCAGGCATGTGACCTTGACTGGAATCAAACCCGGACCCTTCAGTCCGCTGGCTGACGCTCTATCCACCGAGCCAGACCGGCTAGGGCAAGGGTGTCCTATATTATTAATAGGGCGAATTTCTAAATAAATGGCCACGATAGGAAGTGCCATAGGGAGTGAGTGTAAGGAGAGAAATCCTTTCTGTTCGTTGAGACATCACTGGCTACGTCCTTTGCAACGTAGTTCCCTTTGCAACGTGGATGCCGGGACAGAGACGGTCTCCTGTGGCTCCGATTTGCTCTGCTCTTACCAAGCAGCGTCAATAACGCGCAGAGGAGCTGTAGCTGGTGACCCGGCCGAATGTCTGACTGTCCCTCACTCTGTCCTTTCTCCTCCCTTCTGTTTCGGACAACTCCCCCGTGCAGGCCATGTGGAAACCTGCGTATGACTTTCTACTGACCTGGAGCCACCAGATCGGGGACAGCTACCGGGACGTCATCCAGGAGCTGCACACCGGCCTGGACAGGATGAAGAACCCCATCACCAAGCGCTGGAAGCACCTCACGGGCACCCTCATCCTCGTGAACACCCTGGACATCCTGCGAGCGGCTGCCTTCAGTCCTGCCGACCAGGACGACTTTGTGATTTGAACGGGTGCCCCTGCCTGCTGCTGCCCTGGGGCCCGTGCCCCCGTCTGCCCCGGATGCCCATGCAGCCACATGTTGCTGGGGAGGGAGGAAGAGCCGGCTGCTCAGACAGATGAGGGTCGCTCGATGGCCCGGCGCCCAGGACCAAGCACACCCCGTGCTCCACCTGCCGCCTCCATCTCGGGGCAGGGGAGGCCTGAAGGGAATTTCTACTACAGGTCATTGCCAATCAAATAGCTTCCTATTTGTTAAGTATACATTTAAATTTAAAATCACTTTTTTAAAGTATGGGGAGGAGGGGACATAGGAGAAACGTGGTATCTAATTTTTTTAATGGACCATATAAGTTAAAAAAAACAACTTATAGGGGCAGACGCTGTTAAGGTTTTTATGTTCTCTAAAGACCTTTTTAAATTATGTTACAGATGTATATATGTATTTAAAAGTACTCGGGGGCATTTCCTGTTCCCAGACACACTCGCATTTCAACAGGAAGCACGGGAAGACGCTTGTGCGTGCGTCGGACCTTCTTTCACTCCGAACCTGTTCAAACGTCAATCAAATAGGAACCGTGGTTTTAGGTAAATGAGTGTAGCCCAAGCCCATTCCTTCGGAGAACGTCCTGGGCCCTGTTCTCCCCTCCTTTCTTCTCTTCTGTACCTTGGCCTCATGGTGCAGTAGGTGACCAGCCACCGGGCACGTGGACCGTTTTGTGGGCAAAGTTAAGTCTGACTGGTGCCCTTGAGATGAGGAAGCAGCTGGGAGCTGGCGTTCTCTGCGGCCCCTGCTCATTCAGAAGCGCAATCCCAGTTCCGATCGAGCTGGTCCCTGCAAAACTCCCCCTCTCTGTCGTCATGAAGGAAAGTTCGCCACAAGGACAGCCTGTGCTAGGTGCCGGTGGCCATTTGCCAAACTCTCCGCTTCATTTCATCCCACACATCGTGATCCCTCTCCTTTCCTGGTATACCCATGTCTCCTTGGGCATGAATAGTGTGGGGGAACCGTTTTTATTTACAATACAGAGATTATCTGAGCATTATGAACATTTCCTGAAAATGAAATACTTCCCACATAAAGCCTGGGGCCTGGTGGAATGTTGCATTGATCACCTTTATGGTTGCAGATCGACTTGCTGTATTGAATTCTACGATGGCACTGTCATTGTGGCATCTCAGAGGGAGCAAGGGGCACGGCTGGAGTCCCCAGGAATGTGCTGGGATGCGCACCAGGTGTGTAGGAAGTCATGTGGGGCCACTTGAAATCCCAGTTTCATTCTCTAAATCTGCTTTCTTGAAACACTGTAATTACCTACTATAATCAATGTATAGTCCCTTATGGGGCTGAAGCATTCTTAGGTATCTATTGATTCAGATACTGAAGATCAACTGGCTAGAAAAAAACGATACCAAAAAATAAAAACACTACGTGTATTATGCTGCAAGAACCGAGACACACAGTTCCCCAATCATCACACGAGATAACCTTAAATTCAGCTTTTCAACCCTCCGCCATCATTCTTTCCAGAGGTTCTCTCTCCCCTTTCCCCCAAACAAGAAACAAAACCAGTTGCACCTTAAACCATGGATATTTTTCCTCAGGGGCTTAAAATAGTTTCCTATGCAACATGTCTTGTAGCACAAATTAAATTCTACAGAAGTTGCAGTAAACTTTATTTGGATATTTTGACCTCTTAAGTGTGTGGGTGTTTTTTTCCATACCAACCGGACTTTAAATAAAACCTCATGTAAATATCTGTACAGAGAACAATGACTCCCTCCCCTGACACTCACCCCTAAGTGACAGTGTGACAATTGGGTTAACAGGTATCTATTTTCTTGATATTAACGTCATTGCTCTTGGAACATCAGGGGCTCAGTCATCGCTGGCTAGTAGGAGTCGGCGTTGCCCAGAGCACACAAAGGGTTCAGGTGGACGGCTTCCTTTATTTTGGCTCCACGCCCCTGGGACTGACAACCCTGATTCCACAATATAGTTTAGGACTGAGCCAGTCCACTTGTGCTGTTTCTACGTGCACCACCCTCCTCACTGGGATAGTGGCTTTGTCATGTTTTCTGGGTGCTCGAATTTTGAGAACACTTGGCTATATTTGGAACCCCAAAAACATAAACTTGCAGCCTCCCTTGCAGCTACATGCAGGTGTGTCTAGCTTCTACCTCATGGATCTCTGATTCAATCACCCACTTGCAGGAGGCGAGGCTGGTGGCAGAAGCATCTTCCTCCAGGGTGGCACTGGTCGCAGGGAGAGCTCCAGCCCCGGCTGTGGCCTCCCTCAGTGGGGCACGCAGAGCCCTGGCGATTTCCCCAATGCCATGGCACATTCCTCGGCAAGCCAGTCCTGGAAGCTCAAAATTGAGCACGGTTCTTTAGATCTCTCAACCCTCTGCTGAATTACCCAGTTATCCTTTATTAAGTCCCTTTTTGGAAGAATGAGCCATTGTTAATTTCCATTGCTTGCAAAAAAGCACCTTGATTTCTTACTATTTTTATTCCTTCAGGATTCTGCCCTGATACTCAGACTCCTCTGGGAAGTCTTTCTGGACGTCCCATCTGGGCCGTCCTTCCCTTGCTTTCCTGCAGCTCTCTGGCCTCACCACGAATATAACCCAAATCTCTCCACTAGAGCTGTGCCCCAGACTAAACTGGGCAAGGAGACGCTCAACACCCACACAATACATTCAAAGTCACACTGAATACATGCAAAGTCACAATAAGTCCCTGGGTGGATGACTGACCGAATAAACATCTTCGCAGTGAGCACTGCAGATCAGTGCATTTAGGGGGATGCAGTACCCTGGTAGCTTTGTGTGAAATTGGAGTGACTTTTCTTTTATCAAATATAAGTTTTATGGGGAGTCAATTCTAGATTTTTTTTTCTGGGAAGTTCTATCTCTACTCATTTTAGTTCACTGGTCTCCCCGTTATACTATTACATGTTTAGCTCAGCTGAAGCTCACACTTTGACATAACAAGTATTTGCTGTATTTTTCACACATCCACATTTTTTTCTGCACTCACACCCAAGGTGCAGATGCTCACACCTGCGTGAGAATAGCAGACACTTGGTGACATCTATAGCCTCAGGTGAGCTGTCTTGGTGTCACAGGCCTTGGAAAGTCACCAGGGCACCTGAGCAAAGCAGGAGGATGGGCAGGTGGGGCGTTTACCTGGCAACCCCAGCAATCACAGGCCATGGTCTTTGTCTAGAAGAGAAAGGGTTTGGAGAATTGAGTCACTTTCAGTCTTCACTCTGAGCCTGGATAGAATCAACATCTACCGAATGACGAATTTATGGTAAGATCGACGCTGACAAGTCACAGCTATTTGTAACACTGAAATATGCAAATGCAACCTGTGTGTGCAAACGGAAGTGCCATATGAAGGTGTATGCTTCATGCAACTAGTGAATTCATAAGAATACAATTACGGGTTCAAAATCTCTTAGAATAATCAGAGTCCAGTTCTCCAAGGCATTTTGCAAAACACCTTTCTATATTCCTAACTATCACATTTTCCATGTGACAGATGAGGTGAGAAACTAAAATCAGAAAAGGTGATTGGTGCATATTGAGGGCCTCAGGACACTTGACCTGGTTAGAAATAATATACACAGACCTTGGAGATATATGCATTCCTCCCAGGGCCTGGGAGGTAGCTATCATTTTTCAAATATTACGTCTGTGCAAAACACATAGAGACACACTGGTAGTTGGGGTCACTATGCTATGCACAGGGTGTCAAACTATCCAAACAGGAATACATTTGTTTTGCATTCAGAAATTCATACTCAAGTAAAAGCAACTCCATTTAACTCCCTGTTCCATCTGTGACATGTAACATTTTCAACAATTCTGTTTAAAATATTGGGCACTTTCTGTAGTCAGGCAGCCTTCTCTCCCAAAATGAGTTTTGCATAGTATCTCACTTCAAATAAGGCAGTTTATTAGTATCATTTTCAACATGCCTTCAAAATATAATACTTTACTTTGCATCATTCAAATGTATATAATATTCACTCTTATTTGGGTATTTTTCAAGCCCGTCAAATCACCACAGGGGTCTGGTTGAAATACCATCATTATTTTGGATTCCCGTATATTTTTTCTACCCACAGCTCTTAGAGGAGGTGAAATGGGTACCAGCCTAGTAATCTTGAGAAAAATGAAAGACTTCGGCTATTTAAGATCATTTTTAAAAATGTCATTGCCTGCACTTACCAGGCTTCCCATTTGATTCATGGGTGCCCTGAAGTGTGAAGACAAGCTCAATTTTTAATGTTGCGGTGAAACACTAGACAGGAGAGAAACATAAATGGCTTACATTTCTAGGTAGGAAGGGATGGGCGTGGATTCTATTTCGTCATTTCTAAATATTCCAGCAGCCACAGTGCCTCTCCGTGCTTCCCGGCTCCCGCTCAGTGTCCCAGTTTCAGTCCCTCTTGCTGAACTTTAATTAAAATCCAAGCAATTGTTTTCGAGGTGGCTTCTCTGATACACACTGTGCCTCTGGGACTTGTTGGGCGTCCCCATGGAGAGGGGTAAATGGGCTGGTTGTCGCTTAGCAACAGGCACACCTCCACCTGCCCTGTGCCTCTGGGTTTTCCTGCTGGTCAGAAGGAGTGGCTTCTCTCCCCTGGACACTGCTCCATAGGCCTGGGCCTCGCCAGTGCACTGTGTTCAGGGGGCTATGGTCCATGGCTATGGGATTACAGCTGCCTCCTGTCCCTGTGGGGGCCCTGCCTGGGCAGGTGCACAGTCCTCTCATTTGCTTAACGCTGTCCTTGCAGCACCCTGCAGGAGCCCCCCTGCAGGCCAGTGCAGGCTTGATAGGTTTCAGCTGCACCTGGGAGGTGCGTGTGGCATGCGCATGTGTGTGCCTGCATCAAAACTCAAGGAGGGTTCTGAGACAGGCCTGGTATTCCTTACCTTGGACAACACCACCACCACAGAAGCAAAGGGTTCCTCGGTTTTAATCCAAGGCCATCTAGACTAAAATTAGCCAACACTGACCTAGCACTTTCGCTGTGCCTGTCAAGGTCCGAAAGACCTGAGTCCTTAAGAGCTCCCTGTGAGATAGGTACAATTATTATCCATGTTTTCCAGATAAGAAAGTAAGGCGCAGAGAGGTTAGGTAACTTTCCTAAGGTCACACAGCTATGAAGTGTGGAGCTGAGATTCAAACACAGGCAGCCTGGCTCTGAGGTCCTTTCTGTACATTCCTGCCACACCCAGCTGACCTTGTGCTGTGGGTCAGAAGCCCCAGCAAGAGGTAGAAATGGTGACTTGCATAATTGAAAGTGGCCAATAGCAAAAACTGTACTTTTCCCTTGAGAACGTTTTATGTGGAGATGATGAAAAGTGGAGACGGGTTTGCCATAGGTTTTTCGTTTTTAATTCCCTCTGGGCAAGCAGATATAATGAGCTCGTAGGCTCTCCACATACTTCAGCAGCTGGCATGGAGACACAGAGGCCTGGTGAACCGTGAACGATTTTTAAAGTTGCTGCAACATGAATGTGCATCAATAATGGGGCAGTCAGATAAATCGCAGTACATTTGCACAGTGGAACACTGCTCAACCATTAAAGAAACAGGCAGATCCATAATTGTCGGTGTGAGAAGATCGTCAAGATACAGTAAATGAAAAAACTAGAACTGAGTATAAAATCTCCCATTTTGTTAAAAGATAAAATAGGCCTGGCTGGCATGGCTCAGTGGTTGAACATTGACCTATGGACCAGGAGGTCACGGTTCAATTCCCATTCGGGCCATATGCCCGGGTTGTGGACTCAATCCCCAGTGTGGGGCATGCAGGAGGCAGCCAATCAATGAGTTTCTCTCATCATTGATGTTTCTCTCTCTCTCTCTCTCTCTCTCTCTCTCCCTCTCCCTTCCTTGCTGAACTCAATAAAAATATTTTTAAAAAAAAGATTAAATAACAGGGCCATGCTCGGAACATTCCTAAAATGACACCAAGACACTTGGTCATGGGTTGCTGGGGCCTGGGAATCTGAATTCGAGGGGAGGACTCGGTTTCCATTGGGTATCTTTTTGTGCTGTTGGATTTCTTGCTCTGTGCTGGTGATAGTTTCCTGATTCTCTCTGTATTTTTTGCTACAGATAATAATTTATGAAATGAGAGTAATTTAGAATTAGGTGTAAGTATCCAAGGAAGAGAATGAATACCCATTTGCAAAATTAAAAATTAAACAAGTACCTAATTTGCATATTGTTAATCAGCTGAGAGGCCATATACAGGCAGATAATCACAACGGATTTGTGTGCCCAGAACAGGAGGTTTCCACCTGGGCCCCCAGATGGGCCTTAGGGGGGTGTATGAACCCCTCAATGGTGCACTAATTTTTGTTTATTATGGTCTATGCATCTTCTAAGGGGATTATCCACCATTTTAATAGATTCTCATACAGGATTATGAGTCACTAAAGTTTACCGGCCACTAGCCTGGAGCTCTGAGAAAGGTGGTGTTTGTGTAAAAGATTGTGCTATGCAGAACTTTAACAAGCATCAGAGAGGGACCTGCAGCACTAAGGTAAACGGGGGGGGGGGGG
>NW_006288615.1:4917097-4918702 GCF_000327345.1 Myotis davidii
GCCAGGGCACACCTGCCCAGGTGCACCGTGCCTGTCCCTCTGCCTGCCGGCCAGGACTACGCTAGTCTGGACGCAGCAGGACACTGGCCACAAGCAGCCCTGTTGAGGGAGGGCTTTGTTTTTCTCACCTGACAAGTCATCCAGGGTGGGTGATGCTCTTGCTCAGGGACCACCTCCCTTGTCTCCTGCACAGCTGTCCATAGGGTGTGGCTTTGTCCACAGCCAGGCTGGCATCACCAGGGGCTGGGACCATTATCCGGGCAATAAGAAAGGGAGAGCAAAAGGGGTGTGGGGTCTGCCAGCTAAATCTCTCTTTTTACAAGGCAAAGGAGACCTTTCCTGGCCACTGCACCCAATAGAATTCCACTGTTTCATTAGCCAGAAATTCTTCAGTCACCTGGGAGCTTGCGGGTGGAAGCTCTATGTCCCCTAGTTCCATGCTCGGCAAACCGCGGCTCGCAAGCCACATGTGGCTCTTTGGCCCCTTGAGTGTGGCTCTTCTACAAAATACCACATGCAGGTGTGCACATACAGTGCGATTGAAACTTCGTGGCCCCTGCGCAGCAGTCGGTATTTTGTGGAAGAGCCACACTCAAGGGGCCAAAGAGCTGCATGTGGCTCGTGAGCCGCAGTTTGCCGACCACTGCCCTAGTTGGTTGCAATGTAACCATGAACCAACTAGAATTCCTGTTAGGAAGAGGGGTAGGGGCCAGGGAGATTGCGTGGCCCCAAGTGGCCCACACATGTGCGTGGGTGCGTGTGTCTGTGGGCCTATTTCTCTGCGGTGAGCTGGCAAGCATGGATTAGTTGGTCGATTGGGCCTAAACACTGGCCTATCCACTTACTGTGGAAGTGCAGCCAGGGTCCTAACGTGCAAACCTGCATTCACAGTGCCGTTGGAATCAACGACAGATATAATCACGTGGTTTTAAACTCTTCACATGTAATTCTGATACATGGCAAAGGATTCCTGGTGAAAGGAGAATGCATTTTCTTTCAGTTTTGTTGAGATACAATTGACATACAGCACTGTATACATTTAAGGTTCACGGGTTTAATACATGTATAAGTGGAATGCAAAATGCATTTTAATAAAACCAACACGCAATAAAAGAATAAATGAAACAGCCCCAGGGCGGGGTTCCCCTGGGGACACAGGCCAAGTCCCAACCTGAGCGGACTCAGGGCACCTCCATCATCAACAGGAAACCCCAGGAGCCTGGCCACAGAGCTGCTGCTCACGGAGTCCACGTGGAAACAATGGGCGGCCTTTCTCTGAGCTCTCTCCCCAGATATCACGGGATTCCAGAGCGGTACGGATGGGTTTCTCCCAGCAGGGAGCCCGAGGCCGGCGGCTGCAGCAGCCAATGATCCGGTCACCAGGGAAGCCCTTCGATGGGAGACAGAGGGACTGGCAGTGACGAGATGTAGACTCTTGAACCCCATGACAAAACAGGTCCGTAAATGTGCGACTGCCCATAGAAGCAATAGATTCCTCTTTCCACAGACTTTGTGTTGAATGAAGTGATGCTGACATATATAGGACACCAGCCAGGTCCTGGGTTACACCGCTCCCACACTCCCCCCCCCATCTCTGTCACACAT
>NW_006288615.1:4925332-4932074 GCF_000327345.1 Myotis davidii
GAATCCCTTGGTCGAGCTGCCTTTTTCTCTGCAGCAGGTTTGGGGACGTTTGGCTGAGACATTTTGGCCTTTCTCCAAAGGCCAAGAACCCTAGTAACATTTTGCCAGAAACTAAGTATGAACATAAACTTAACAGCATCCTCTTCCTTGGAAACTGCCCGTCTTCTTTACATGAACGCCGAAGGTTTCATTTGAAAACCTTGTAATTTAAGGGGGAGGCTGCTGAGAAATATAGTCTGTGTTCACAGTTTCCCTCCTGTTTACCACAGCATCATGGTGTTCTAAGCGGGTGGATTTGTCTGCATCAGAATTTAACACACAAGGAAAAAATGATCAGATGAGTCCTTGCAGAAATACCCACAGACTAAGAAGAAGAGTGAGATTTTCTCCGTTTCCAAAAGAGAAAGCTCACACTACCCAGAGAGCTACTCAGCCTTTTAGAGAGATGATTGGCAGATGTGTTCGGATCGTACCTCCTCTCTCGTGGTTACACAGTCTTTGAAAAATCATCCAAAACCCCTTTGATTTATGGTTTCTACGCACCCTGAGGAATAACAGCAAGGTGACTCAACAGCTGCAGTTTGGGGGACTATCAGCCCTTCCTTCACTGAGTTCCCAAAGATGAAGTTCAACCTGTGTTTCTCCACCATAAATATTCTTTGTTCATCGCAGCTCCACAGTGTTTGAAGAGGTAGATTCGGGTAGTCTGACTCCGTAGAGAGCCGTGGAGCCCTCTGTGACAGCTTGACACCATCCCCGGGAGAGCAGCATGAAAAATGAGAGCTATGCAGTGAAAAACGTAGGAGCTGTGAATGCGGTGCTGAGGTCAGCCCGCAGACGCTCCCCGGTGTCTGGCACGGCCCTCCTCCTGCGCCCCAGTTGCTGATAAGAGGGAGCGAAATGCTCTTATCTGCCCAGGCCAGGGAGGACCGAAACACGCCGTGGCAGCCTGGCCAGGACTGCCCCTTCACAGAGACCTCCTTAAGGGCAGGATGAACAGAGAAATCACATCTGGGCTGCTCTCCGCTCCCTGACCCCTCCCTGTCACCAAGGGCCCCCCTTTGGAGATGGTTCCCTCCATCCCAGCCCTCCTGGCCCACTCCTGGGTAGCTTCTCCTCCAGCTCTTTCTAGGAGGGCCCTCCGATCACTGTCCGCTGTTAAACACCCCTAAGTTCTGGTGCCTTTCCTCCAGAAAGTTCCTCTCACTTCGTGGTTGCACCATCCTTAATATGATTCTTTCCTGGACCCCTGCCTCCCCCTGGACCCTCTGGGCTGCTGCCTGGTCTGGCTCTGCTCACCACTGCATCCCTGGTGGCCGGTGTAGCCAGCACAACAAACACCTGCCCTAGGAAGGGAAGGGAGGGGGAGGGAGGAGAAAGGATGAAAAAGGGGCAGGGGACAGGAGGGTCACCCAGATTCTCACAGAGCTCCGAATGGAAGCTGAGCACGTATTTGTTTTGCTGGCACTTTTATTCTGTCCAAAATGCAAATAGCAGCCATTGCCAGTCCTGAAGCGAGAATTTCCTCCTTGCTGCTCATTTATCGTTCTTAATGTCACTCTTCAGCAGCGTCTTCCATGGCGCTTAGAGGCGCTTAAAGGAACAAAACTGCCATCATATTTTACAAACCATTTCACGCCCTGAGAGCTGAGAGCTGAATATATGGAAGGTTTCTGAAAACTGCCTGCAGGCGTCGGGTTCTAATATCATTACCTGTGGCTTTATAGCTCAGCTTTGTCAAAGGAGGGCTGCCACGGGCCCCAGGGAGCTCGTGGGAGCGCCTCTGGTCTTCTGGGCAAACGTAGGGCCTTGAACTGCACTGCCTGCCTCTGGCTCTGCCACAGATGCTCCCTGCTGCTGCCTTTTCCTCCTGAGTTACGCACTCAGATCTGGCGTTCAATGAAGAAGGAGCAACATAAGGTCTAACCTCTGAGGAGTCGGCCTGAACCTCACATAAAGGGAAATAGTGGTGTCTTAGAGTGGCAAGTGGGAGTCCCAGGGGAGGCTGCTCAGATGCCAGGATGCAGCCGCGTCCCTGAATGAGCGTGGCCGCAACCGGCCAGCCCCTCCCTGCCTGCATCCCAGGACACCCCCTTCCACCCTGCAATGTCCGATGTGATCTCAGCCATGCTCACCTCGTCCCCAGCACATAGGGGAGCAGCACCCGAGAGCCAGAGGGGGGGGGCAGGGAGAGAGAGAATAGGGTGGGCAGTTCTTAAAGAGCAGAGGCATGGGTCTCTCTCCAAACCTGTTCACTGCTTGAATAGTCCCCTTAGTTTTGAATTCGCACTCTCAGTGAAAGTGCTCTTATACCAGCACCATCCACTCAAGTGCATTCACTGGAAGCTCCAAGGCCTCTGTGCGCGTTTATCGTGTCCTGAGCCTCGAAGCTGAGCCGTGTGGGGAGCAGACAGGTCCTCTGGACTCACTGGTGGTTGGGGGCTGGGGAGGTCTGTTTCTTACCAGTTGGCTCTTCTGTTCCTCATTGAAGGATTAAACTTCCTTTCAAAGTCTTTCGCGCCTGTAGGGACTACTTCCCTCTGCTGCCCTGGTTTACTTTTGTTTTTCTATTTTTTTCCAACCTTTTCTTCCTGCAAAGACAACACACGAAGAAATAATATAAGGAGTCACTGTCCCGGCTTCCCTAGGTGTCCCTCATACTCACCATAAAACGCTGATCCTATGTGTGTCCAAACTTCACCTCTGCCTTCATTCATTTAGTGAAAGAAGCTTCTAGACTGGGTAAATGATTCTTTTTTAATTAATGGGAAAGTTGGACTCTTGCTTCTAGCCATGAGGTGTAGCCAGTACTGAACTTGCCCACCTACCATGAACAACTAGAAAAATGAGTCGTACCCTCGGAGAGGGGCAGGGTGCCCCCAAAGAATGTTTTTCCAGAAGATGCTTTTTTGAAGGCAAACAATTTAAGGACTGTTTTCGTAATCCAGGTATCTCTGTGAAAATGTTGAAAATCTCCCTAGGAATTCCTCAGGCAAGGCCGACTTGAGAAACGCGTGGACAGCTGCCCGGCCAGCCCTCCAGGACCACGCAGGACACCCACAGGCACGCCTTTCTGTCCCCGCCCCCCATGAGAGACTCCCTGGAGCCACAGGCACTGATCAAGGACATGCTTTGGAGTTCAGTGTATTTTTTTTAATAGTTTATTGATTTTAGAGAGAGAGGAAGGCGGGGGCGGGGGCAGGCAATGGACAAAGTATAGGAAACAAATGTTTTTAGACATCAGACCAAGGTCATTGCAGGATTCTGAGAGAAGGAAAGCAAATCAGGTGAACTACTCTGATGTCACCACATGCCCCGATTCTGGACCACGGCACAGGGAGAGGAATCCCCAGCATACCTCCTTGAGCCGAGGTCTCCTTGAGCTGAGGAGCTGAGATCGGGGGTCAGGGAAGCCAAGGAGAGTTAAGAGCTGAATATATGGAAGGTGGAATGAGCCACACAGAAGAACTGCCCTTTGAGAGCTTCCCCTCCTGTCTTGAGTCTTTGGTTGAAAACTGCACTGTGCATGCATAGGATCAACTCTCCAAGGTCAAGGAAAGAACCACTATTGGAATTTGTAAGTTTCACAATTTCCAGAGCTCACACAGCTCCCATCAGTCAAGTGGAGAGACCTTGTTGCATAAACAGAGCACGCAGAAAAGAACTCAGAAAGGTCAGGCTTTAGTCATAGACAAAACTAGCCCAACAATAAAAGCCAGCCTAAACTTGTCATTACAAAAAAACGTTAAAAACAAGACTCAAAAAGATCAATCTGATTAAAAATTAATTTAACTGCCTGCCAAAAAAAAAAAAGTGTTTGGAGCAAACAAGTTCTTCCCCTCCCAGGGCCCCTGCCCAGGAGCTGAGCCGCCTGACCAGCGTTGTCTTCAGCAAGAGGAGCGCCGGTGCCAGGAGTTACCACGTCAGCAGTGCACACACGCAGCCCAGCTAACAACCACCCACTCCACCCAGGAGGCAGCTTCCCACCCGGAGGGGTTTGAAAAGCCACAGACCCACCTGTCCCCTCCACCTGCCCCAGACTCCCCAGCATCCTGCCTGTGTCCCATTCTCCTGGGAGAGGAAGGCGCCCTCTTTTCCAAGGGGGCTCAGGTGGCATGAGTTAAGCCACTGCCCATTTGAGGGCGGTGCCCCCTGTCTGCCAAGGGCCCCGAGGCTCCCTGGGCCTGCTCAGACGCACACAGCCGGGCACGCATGCGGCACCGGGAGCTTCCTTCCTGGCCAACTGTGGAAACCACAGGTAGGATTTCCAGCTCAGCTCCAATGCCGCCTCCCCTGCCGCCCCTCCCACCTCTCCCCTGATGCCTGTGTCTCCCGAGGACTCAGTCACATCCAGTCACTTCTGTGCCCAAAGCAGCCAGGCTCCCAAAGCCCTCTACCGCCCTCCTGGGCCACAGGGCCCTGACACTCGGAGCAGTGGTTCTCAACCTTCTGGCCCTTGACATTCAAGAATGTCATATTCACAATGTCTAATATGCCATCAAAACTTACTAGACAGGTGAAGATGTGAAAGATGCAACATGGAGCTGGGGCAAAAACCAGTCATAGGAGCAGACCCAGGAAAGATACAGATGACGGAGAGATAATGGACTTAGCCACGAAAGACTTTGTTTTCTAAAACAGTCTCCTACCCTCAAGAGTTTTAAAGATAACAGGAACCTAATGAGGAGAGAAATTGAAGGTAGAACCAAAGGAAACTGCTAAACTGGATAATATAATATCTGAAATAATAAAAATTCTCCATGCCTTTGCCAATCCATGGGAACTGTCATGGTTTTTTAAAAAATATTTTAATATGAAAATAATTCAAACATACACAAAAATATAGAGAAGAGGATAATGAACTCCCAATATCCATTCCCCGTTTCAACAATCCCCCAGTGTTCTTTGAGTTTCATCTGTCCTTCCAAAACTCTTTTTGTTTTTTCTGGGGCAATTAAAACAAATTTCAGATATCATATCATTTACTCCCAAATACTCCAGTGTACATCTCTAACAAATAAGTGGCCAAAGCTTAAACGCATACACACAATGCCATTATCATACCCCAAAGATTAGCAATAATTTATTCCTATTGCCTGTTAACCAATCCCTACTCCATTTTTCCTGATTGCCTCAGGAAGTTGGGATTGGCCATTTTGGTACATTTGCTCCTCTCATTGCTTTTAGCTGATATGTCTCTTAATTCTCTTGCCTTCTCCTCTGGTTTTTCCAGGGCAGGTATTTGTTGGAAACAATCCAGTGATTTTCCAGGTCATTTGCCAAAGAGAATGTTTCACTTCATTGAGGAGTTCTTTATTTTTTTATTTTATTTAAAAATAAAAATATATTTATATGTATATTTTATTGATTTCAGAGAGGAAGGGAAAGGTAGAGAGATAGAAACATAAATGATGAGAGAGAATCATTGATTGTCTGTCTCCTGCACACCCCGCACTGAGGATCAAGCCTGCAACCCGTGCATGTGCCCTAACAGGGAATCAAACTGTCATCTCCTGTTTCATAGGTCAATGCTCAACCAATGGGCCACTGAGGAGTTCTCTACATTTCTTCTAAGCCTCTTATTTCCTGTGGGTCGGTAGTTAGATCTAGAGCAAGTATGTCAAACTTGCGGCCGGTGGGCCGCATGCCTCGTTTCTTTAAACTCGTGGCATGCCGGCTGCGAGTTTGGCATGCTTGATAGAGGCTCAGTTAGGTTCAGGGTGGAGGTACAGTAATACTGCACAGGCAGTGCTGCGGCTTTCTGTTGTGGACCTGCGGGAGGCCCATGTCTGGGTGCCCCATCTTCGGTGACATTAAGATGATAGGGATCAGCTGTTGCCAGCCTGATCCACTCATTGTAACGTTCCCCATCAACACTCCACCTAATGGCGTTAGCTCTCCCTTGGAGTTGTAATTTTAAAATGGCTTTGCCAACTCCGTAGCTGATAAATTGGACCTATCTATTCTAGTTGGTCAGTGTTAACTTGTTACTTATTTCTCAAGTCACAGGATTCCTCTCTGATTCATCTGCCCACCTCCTTCCTTGCCAGGCCTCCTCACAGGGTCTCGGTCATCTCTGGTGCGCTCCTAGTCGTGCCCGTCTCATCCAGCTCTCTGGATGTCTTGATGCAGAAACTACTGCATGCACAGCCCAGGAATTGCCTCCGCATTCCAGGCCACAGTCGGTACCAGGCACCGGGCCCTGACTCCAACTCCCCACTGGAACGACTGCTTTGCATGGCAAGGTTGGCGATGTTTCTGAAGCCGCCGGCTCTACAAGAAAGCGGCCAGGGTCACCGTGAAACCTCCATGGACAGGCTGCACAGCCCCCAATGGCACATCCTTTCTCTACCGTGGCCGGGGCTGCAGAATGGGAGAAGGTTAGTGCAGCAGTAAGTCTGCTCAATCCTAGTCACTTTTCAATGTCCGGGTCCTCTTCCTAAGACACCCGAGTCCGTGTGGGCTAAGCCATGCGCAGTTTGTGGCACAGACACTGTCCTGAGTCACTGGGGCTTCTCCCCTGCCAAGTGGGGTCATTGACTCTGGGTCACCCTGTGCCTGTCCACTCTCCCTCCTCAGACTGAGTTATTTCCCAGGAAGAGCCAAAGGCTGGAAACAAATACTCCTCGGTGGGGTCAGCCCAGAGGCCACAGAGACACGCCCAGGTCTGCCTGAATCCCAGGATGAGCACAGGTCAGCCTGCCCGCGGGAACCTGCCCCGCCTGCCCAGTAACAGAAAGCA
>NW_006288615.1:4933244-4945134 GCF_000327345.1 Myotis davidii
ATAAAATTATTTTCGTTGCTACTTCATAACTGTAATGTTGCTACTGTTATGAATCGTAATGTAAATATCTGATATGCAAGATGGTCTTAGGCAACCCCTGTGAAAGGGTCGTTCGACCGCCAAAGGGGTCGCGACCCACAGGTTGAGAACCGCTGCTCCGAAGGGTGAGGGGCAGGAATCGCTCCTAACCCCAGTCAAACCCAGGCCTCCAAGTTGAGCCTGAGAGACACACTGTTTCACTTTCCTGGAAAACTCCGTGGTTTCTCCAAAAAGTGGACTTCCCCATTGTGGGGAGGCTCTTCACCCTGTAGCTGGACACTGATTCCTCCAACAACTTCTGGAACATTCCTGGGAACGCCCTCCTCAACACCTCCTTCCTCCCTCCTCCATGGAGCCTCCACAAGTGAGGACTGACCCCTCTCCCTCAGGTCTCACCAGCCATGCCCGTCAGTCCTGATGCTGGCGGTCAGGTAGGCCTCCATCCATGCCCTCCCCTTGCCCCCTCGTCCCAGGCCCAGGCCCCATTCCCATCCCACCCCCCTGGTGCACTTGCCTCACCCCAGCCCCCTGCAGCCTCGCTGCACCATCTCACAAACGGGAGGAGAGGACACCCCAGGGCTCCCAGGGGAGCTGGGGCAGGAGAGGGAGAGGCTGGTTGAGGTCACTTCCTCCCAGTGGCATTGCCCACTCTCTGCCTCCCACCCCAGAGCCTTTCCCACGGCCGGGGAGGCAGAAAGACGGGGTGGGACCTGGTATGCTTGGTGTCTATTCATCATCTGGATAGCAGCAAGAACGAGGGGTGAGGGCCACACGACCACACACTGCATTTCCCAGCATTCACCAGCTGTGCCGGAGGAGGCTGAGGAATGAGGGCCGGTCTTGGGAGCCAAGATCTCCCCCTGCCCGATCCTGGGGCGTGAGGGCCTCCAACAGGAGGGCGGTGGACAGAGGGTGGAGGGATGGAAACATCTGTGGACCCTCCAACTCAGGGCCAATCCTCCCTTCAAGAATGTTCAGCTACCGAGCTGCTCTTGGCATAGGCACACCTCTGCTTTCGTGGCCGAGTCAAAATAAAAGATGGGTTTCCTCGGCAACCAAGGAAACATCTCGAGAGAACAGTTATATTGTTTTGAAATGTTTTGAAACCTTATCAATGGTTTCCAGGGAAACCCAAGCTTTCCTAGGTAACTGTAAGAAGAGGCTCAGGGGAGCAGGTCTGAATTCACAGTATGCAAGCACGCAGCCATTTGTGAAGGCAGAAGTATCGAGTTCACTCACATCTGACGTTTAATGTACGTGTCTGTTCAGGCTGACATCCAGGGACTCCTTGGGGAGAGCAGCATTACCTGGTTCACAATTTAAGACATCACACAAAGTTTTAAAAATGATGGCACTTGTGAGTCCCATGAGAATCGAAAGTTTAATTGATATTATGAAATGCACTTTGGGGAAAGCCAGATTTAAAGGACTAACTCAGCGGCCAAATTTCAGTCAGGGCAGCTTGTCAGTGGAATGGCAGCTGTGTCCGCAGAAGCAGCGATGGGACCGCCAATGAATCCAGGAAAGGTGACCCAAGCCCTCCCCGTGTCCCACCAGGCCGTCCTCGCTGTGGCTCCGTCTCACCATCACTGCTCCCCACGTACACTCAGAAAAGCGCCCGGCAAGCCTGCCTTCCAGGGGATGCTGACTTTCCATTCTCTCGGGCATCCGCTGAGGTCGCCAAGCGCCTCTGCCTCCCTTCAGCAGCGAGTTCCTTTCCTTCCTCAGCTGGTTCGTGATCGCCGCTCAGGACCCGCTTCCGCCTCTGAAGTTCACCTTCGCCCTTGCTTGCCGTGGCCGCACAGGGAGTCCTGGCTCTGAATATTGCTCCAAAGAGCAGCAAGGGAACAGCCAACGGCCACCATCCTCTGCGTCCAGTCAGCCCTACATCACCACCTCGCTTAGGAACACCTTGTTTAATTAAAACGTGCATTTTAATTTCCTGAGTGATATTTTTCACCGTCACCGTGCTGTGCGCAGGCTTTATATGGCATCAAACACAGCGGACCGCAGGCAGGAACAGATGGGTCTCACTCTGTGTCAAACTGATATCATGTCACACGGAAAAATAACAGTTACTTTGAGCTTGAAAAGGTTACTCAGACCATACTGCCTCCAGTGGGATATATTTTTAAAGACAAAGAAATGTTGAAATGTACCTAATAGGTTTGTTTTCAGTAGTGATACGGGTGCAGTGATAATAAGACTATTTCATGCGTATTCTTTTGCACATGAGTCACTGTACAAATGTTGGAAGCCCAGATTCTTGCTGTGGGAGGAGGTAGTCCCACAGGTGGCGTGGGGCTGTGAGGACAAGCTCCCTGATGTTGGCTTGGAGGTGAAGGCATCGTCAGTATGAACTCATGATGTTTTTAAAAACATATTTGAATCTCTGTCCATTGAAGAGTTGAAGGAACAATGACATCGACTGTAATGAGCACACAGAGCACCCAGACCTTGGTTTCTAAATACCTTTCTCCACCGGAGGGAAAGGTGGCTGACCCAGGCCTGGAGCGGGGAGGGTCCAAGGTCAGCCAGGGACACCCAACAGTGCCAGGAAGAAGGATGTGCCCAGAGACTAACGGGGGCATTAAAGTAGCTGCATCTCACAAGTGACGAAAGCCGAGACAGGTTGGCTTTCGGTTCCCAGGACTGCCATGACCGATGGCCACAAACCACCCGGCTGAAACAGCAGCCGTTTCTTCCTTCATGCTCCGAAGGGCAAATCTAAATTCCAGCTGTCAGAAGGGCCAGTCTCCCCCTGAAAGCTCTAGGGGAGGGTCTTCCTGCCTCTTCCTGCCTCGGTGGCTCCAGCCGTCCTTGGCTGGTGGCCGCCTCACTCCAGTCTCCCCTGTGTCTGCCCATGGCCATCTTCTCTGTCTCTGTAGGTCTCTGCGCCATTTTCCTGGCTGTGATTTTGAACCTCAGTTATGCATGATGCTACCTTTGGGGAAACTGTGTGAAAGGTTTATGAGATCTTTCTATCTATTTTTTTACAACTGCATATGAATATATAATGATCTCAAATGTTTGTTAAACAAAAAATGTTGTCTGAGGGAGACTGAGGGAGGAGGAATCCACAGGTCCTGGCGTCTGATTGGCTGCCAGACAGAGAGAGACACTGAAGGAGGCCTGGAAGTTCCAAGCCCAGGAGACAGGGGAGGGGAAACCAGGACAGAACAGCAGGGGCAGGAAGGGAGGCGTTAACCCCAGGGCCAGACCAAGGGACTCCGGTCAGCGTGAAGGCCTGAGGGACTGGAAGTGTGCTTTTCTTTGGGATGCAAGTAACGCCCGGGCAGCTGGAGCTGGCCTACGGGAAACGGGCAATTTCCTAGGAGGCTTCCAGGGAGACCTTGGAGCTCAAGGCAGACATGCAGTTGGGCCTCCGGAAGAGTTAGAGCTGGGACCAGGGTGAACACACTCCACCTTTCCCCTTTATTTTCCCATAACATACTGGCTTTCTCTCTCAGTCCAGGGCTGCCCCCAGCGCCCCAGCCCCTGGGAGCCACTGACCACAAACTCCCAGGGAAAAGTCTCCTAGGCGGGTGCCCTCCCCTTGGGGCCAACAGGGCAGAGCCATTTTACACAAGTGGCCAGAGCTCACCAGAGTGTGACAGTCTCAGGGGTCATCTTGAGTTGGGCAGACACCCCCAAATGTATCCATCACAAAAGTCCTTAGAGCGCCTTCTATTCGGTCCAATACACTTACTGGGACATTAAAATGAACCCCATTTCCTCTTTCAAGAGTGGATTCTCATGTTCTCCGACTATCACATGTTAGAAAGATTTTCGACAAGAGCTGAAACTAGCGTTTAGCCTGGCTTTTAGGAAACCAGAAGATTAAATTAACCGGAACATCAAATCCTCAATCTGAGAATCAGAGTTTTATTTTATTATAAATCCAAATTTAGGCAAGTAAAGATCATTCTCATATGGATATGCAGTAGCTGCTTCCCCCACAACCCCCTAAGCTTTCTAAAACCATTCCTTATTATTCGGATAATTTATCTGGAGATAGTTCCTGGTTCGATGACCTTTTAGCACAAGGCCGTTTTTATTTAATGGAGAAACACTGTTTGTTCACACAGATGAGCACACACACCCCGGAGTGTCGTCGCCTGTGGCCTGAGTTGCTCTCCGGGAGGTTTGCTGTGACAGATCTCGTCATCAGCTGACAGTCAGGCGCCAGCGCCCTGCGGTACAGAGAGAACTGTGGGCCCGGGAGCCACGGGAAGAGCATGAGAGCAACACCATGAAGGCCGCACACAGACGTTTCTTCCCTCTTGTAGGAAAACCTCTCAGAGGAGGTTTTCCCCTCTTGCAGGGCATTTGTGGGACTGAGTCACAAACAAGCCCCACGTGATGAGTAAATAAATAAATGGGCGGCCCAGGCACCTGCTTCCGAGAGGAGCATTTGTTGACTAATCCCGCTGTTGGCCTCCTGGGGAGTCTTCATTAATTAAGGCTCTGGAAACAAAAGAACTTTGTCTTCTTTAATCATGGAACTTCCAGGACATCAAAGTGGACAAAGAAGTTTTCAGAAGCTCTTTGATTCTAAGCATCTTCCTCCTGCTCAGGGCAGCCACCAGCCGAGGTGGGTGGAGGTCACCTGGGAGGAGGAGCCCCCATAAATTGGGAGGGTGGGGGCTCAGGCCAAGGTGGGAGGGGTTGGCTGGAAATAGGAGCTTTGGGCAGCCTGGGGCGATATCCCTGCGGGCCTGGCAGTGGGATGTAGATGATATAAAGCAAAAATCACATTCCAAACATACCATTCCCAGCAGAGAATAAATACACTCCGCAAAGCCAGGTTCAAAGTGGGCTCTGCAGAATGTCTGCATGAAATGCTGTTGAAGAGTGGGGAAACCCAAGGGCGGAGTTGGCGGTCTTGGCAAATGTGGACGTGCCCGTTTCTCTCAGAAGTCATGGAAGAATCCAAATGAAAGAATCCCGGAGAAATGCCATGGGAATGAGATGTGTACACGGCTGTGTGGGAGCAGAGCCCTGAGGGGCCCCAAGGTTCCCGCCGCCGGTGCAGACCCCATGTGCCATCCCCTCCTGGTGAATGTGCCTGGACTGGGGAGGGAGTGATGTTGCTCTTATGATGGGGCTACACTACACTGTGTGACAAGGTACGGGGACAGCACTCCTGTGATTATCTGACCGCACCTGTGCAGCCGTCTGGCCTTGCAGAAGCACAGCTGCGAGGTGAGCGGCCACATCTTGCCACATCACTAGGTCCCGAGGGAGGGAGGCCTCTAGGGCTGACAGTGACCCTGATTGACAGTCGGCAGGATGAACGCAGGGCCTCGGGGCTGCCGCCACCTGGTTCTGGGTTCTGCCAACAGGGCGGGGAAGGTGGAACTGCCCCTTGGACAAGAACCACGGCCCTGCAGCCACACCTTGAGTGCAGCCCGGTGCCACCTGAGCGGAAAGCCAGCTGAGCCATCGCTCACAAAAACGACAAGAGAATAAATGTGCTGTTTTAAGCTGCTGTGTGTCAATCTGTTACACAACAAGGGAAAATGAATACAGATCTTATCAGAAAGTCAGATAATTTATCTTAGCAAGAGTTTTAAAAAGAATTCATGCATCTGTGAGAACAGAGGGCTGCTGGGGTTGGGTTAGCAACTTGAGAAACCTCGGTGCATCCCTTAGAATGCAGAGCACTGAGTCAGAGTCGGGCGATTTGATTCTGGCCCCTCTTCCCTGGCAGGCTAGCCTGGACCAGTAACTTCATCACCACGGAGGTCAGTTCTAGACCCTGCGAAGTGAGGATGTGCAGCCACATGGCTCCCTGCGTTTCCTTCTAGTTCAAAACACTAGCTGCGGGAGGGGAGCCACGTGGAAAGCACGGGAAGGACGTGGGCAGCCTCTAGGGCAGTGATGGGGAACCTTTTGAGCTCGGCGTGTCACATTCTGAAAAACCCTAACTTAACGCTGGTGCCGTGTCACATATAGAAATTTTTTGATATTTGCAACCATAGTAAAACAAAGATTTATCTTTTTGATATTTATTTTATATATTTAAATGCCATTTAACAAAGAAAAATCAACCAAAAAGATGAGTTCGCATGTCACTGCTCTAGGGGCATGGACTGGCCCAGGCTGGCAGCCAGCAGGGAAATGCTGATTTCAGTCCCCTAAGAAACAGAATTGGTCCAAAACCTGAACGGGCGTGGGGCTCATTGATCCCGAGCCCCCAGAAAGGCTCGCAGGCCTCCCCACAGCCTGCTTCAGCCTGGGGACACTCTCGCCTCCTACAGCTGACTCAGACTCTGACCCACAGAACCAGGAGACAATTAATGGGCTTGTTTCCCGCCTCTGGGTTTGCACAACTGCGTTGTCGGTGTCCCTGGAATTTGCTGTGAGGATGTACGCATGAGCATCACGTGCACGGAGGTTTATACTCATACCTGCCCTGCGTGCTCATGGGGTCCACTTTGTCTGTGAATCATGGGCCGGCTGCCACTCCAGCGGCAGGTCCAGCCACCTGCTGCCCAGGGGTGGCTGCCGAGGTTGGGGACGGGGCATGGGTGGGAAGGGTTGGGTGGGAGACTGGCCTGACGCTGGATTTGCAGCCCAGGCCATTTCTAGCTGTTCCTAGTGCAGACCAGAGAGTCTCTGGGGAAGCTGGTGGGGACTGGGTGGGGTGAGCTCCCATCAGCCAGCCTTCCACTACCCAGGCTGAGGTCTCCGTGGCTTGTTCTCATGGGTTCGCTGCTGTTGTTGGCGTTGCCTGGTCGTGGTTCCCTCCCCCGTGTTCAGGAGAACGTTCGTCGTCGTCAACAGGACGGGCTTGGATTCACCTGGGCCACTGAACCCAGTCCTTACGCTTCTGGAAGCGTGGTGAGCTCACCGTACAGAGGGGTGGTGATAACGGTGCGCTCACAGGGCTGAGGGAGGCTCAGAGGTGACCTGTTCTGGGGCCCACGTGGTCCTTATTCCTGCCTGTCTGTCTGGGGGCCCCGTGGTCCCTGGTCTCCTCTTTCAGGGGACCTGAGGCCGGTCCCCATCTCTGCCGGCACAGAAGTGAACATGGAGGGTGTGGCTCCTCCTACAATAAGCCACTGGGAGATTCATGGGCGCGGGGCAGCCTCTCGGCGGTGAAATCCAGCAGGGATTCAAACTGGATAATAATTTAGATCCCCTTCTCCCGTGCCACCCGCTCCAGTCCAGGCTCACTGAGAATGCTGCATCCACGGGGCCCATCCAGTTTGCAGAGAATGAGCCTAGTCTCGGGCTGGAGCGCGAGCGCCACCTGTCGGCACCGGCAGCCACGTTTTTCCGAAGGTCTCTGTGCCAAGACCGCACCCATCTGGATCTTGGGCAAAGTTGCTAATGGATTCTGCCTTTGGTCTCGGCGAAGGGGGCCCGCAATTAGAAACACTCCCCCAGTTAATATATTAACGAACACAGGCTCCCCTTTGTTCAGGGCCTGGCACTTGGTGCTGCCACCCAGTGATCCTAAACCCTAACCCTCTGCTTTCCTGAATGGCACCGTCCAGGTCATGGGACTTCCACCTGGAGACCCAAGGTGACTTTGTCCTGAGCTGTGCAGGTTTGCAGGTTGTCAGCTGCACCTGTCAGAGGCGGCCACGGCGCTGTGAGCTTTTCGGAAAGAGGAAATACAAAATAATCCCCTCGTCGGGTGGTTTCTTGCAGGTAGCGTGGCTGCGTGGCTGCGTGGCTGCGTGACTGTCACTGCCCAGTGGGGCCAGCATCGCTTTCCTACTGTCTGTTCCTGTCATTGACCCCAGAAACATCCCGGGAAAAGCAGAGTTCTCCGAGCACATGAGCAGGTGGTGGAGGAACACGTTTCACTATGAAACCACTACATGTAGCTCTACACATAACACGTGTGATGCTGAAACCAAGTCTCTATGAATCCTGATATTGCTTTAAGGGGTGGTGGAAATCATGCGGGTGGTAACTTATACAATACAATCCAAATATTTGGGGTTATTTTGTGCTACGTTGATAATCTAGTTTCAGTTTGGCAAGATGAGAAGAGTTCTGGACATGGCAGGTGGTGGTGGTGAATGGATTGAAGGCCACCGAGTTGTACACTTAAGCATGGCTAAGTTGATAAATTTTAGATTATGCCTATTTTAACCGCAATTTAAAAAAACTACTCGCTACTACTTTACACATCTGTTCACTCTTTCATCCACCTAAAAGGGTTCTGATGAGGCCCACAGCGGTGCTGGGGTGGAGCTGAACGAAGAGACCATGCTCCCCGTCCTCACCGGGCTTTTGACTGTCTCCATCGCTTTGCCCTTTCCAGGATGTCATGTAGTTGGAATCACACAGTATTCCTTTCAGATTGGCTTCTATCACTTAGAAAGATGCATGTAAGCTCCCTCCCTGTCTTTTCTTGGCTTCATAGCTCATTTCCTTTTAGCGCCGAGTAAAATTCCTTGGTTGGAAGCTCCACAGCTTAACTACCCATCACCTACTGAGGGGCGTCTCGGTGGCTCCCAAGTTGGGGCGATTAAGACTAGAGCTGCTACAGACACCCGTGTGCAGGCGTGTGTGTGCACATGAGTTTTCAACCCCTTCGAGGAGGTACCAAGAAGTGTGATGGCTGCGTCATATGGTAAAAGTGTGTTCAGTTTGGTAGGAAACCACCAAACTGTCTTCCAAAGAGGCCATGCCATTGTGTGTCCCACCAGCAGCGGGAGGACAGTTCCTGTCGCCCTAAACCCCCGCCAGCATTTGGTGGTGCCGGTGTTCTGGATTTCCATGGTTCTAACAGGTGTGCGGCAGTAGGATGTTAGGTTTTTCCTGAAGTTTCCTTCCTGCGTTGCGGTCACTGCATCTGTAAGTGGAGAAGGAGGCCTCGGCCAATGGACTGCCCTGTGACGTGGGGGCCTCGTGTCTGGGGAAGAACTCTACCCGCAGGAGTGAGACAGAAGGACTCGCCAGCCCAGGCCTTGCAGACCGCTGTTTCTTGGACACAGAGCCCCGCGTACGTGCTCAGAGGAGGAAAGACTCTTATGATCATTGCAGGGCAGCCCCGCCCCCAGCAGAGCATTCCCAGCTTCTTACTAGGGCATTTCGGCCTCGGCTGCCAGCATAGATTTGTGATCGTAATAAAACCGAGCCACCCTTTCACTCCCTGGGGGTCGCAGCATCCTTCTGCTGTGCGGGATAAGATGCAAATGGATTCTTTACACTCTCTGGAAACGGAAATCTGAGGCCGGCCACAGTAGGCCGCTGCCGGGAGCAAGCCCATCTTAAAGTGCTCCAACCCTTCTGGTACTTTCCAGAACTCTTTACCCACTTCCTCCCAATTTTGTGAAAACCCGGACAGAGACTATGTGACTCACTCCATTTAAAATTAAGAAGTGGCCTGCTTGGCATGATGCTTAATTTTATGTGTCAACGTGCTGGGCTCCGGTGTCCCATGTGTCCATCAAACCCCCGGCTAGATGTTGCTGTGAGGTATTTTTTAGACGAATGAACGTGGAAGTCAGTCAGCTCTGAGTAAAACGGACCACGCTCCACAGTGTGGGTGGGCCTCGTCCAATCAGTTGAAGGCATTAAGAGTGAAGACTGACCTCCCCCGAGCCGGAAGGAATTCTGCCTCGAATCTTGAGCGGCAGCACCCACTCTTGCCAGATCTCCAGCCTGCCGGCCTGCCCTGAGAGTTTCGGACTTGCCAGCCCTCACAATTGTGTGAGCCGATTCCTCCAAATAACTATCTCCTGATCTCAGCCCTTCTCTCTCCCTTCACATCAGCTCATGCCTCCCATCCCCAGCCCTGCCCCCAGCTTGGCCCTAATCGCTCTCCGCTGCTCACCCAGAAGGCACCTCTCCTGGAGGTGCCAATGCCAGCAAAGTGGGCTCTGCTGCTGCAGGTGACATCGGAACAGAGCGCTCCCTGTCAGGGCGCAGGAGGTGAAATGCCCTGAGGGAAGGGGCCTTCATGGCCCATTGTCCTCGAGCTTGCTCAGGTCATTCCCTCGCTCCCCTCTGTTCGGATGGCGGATGGCGGATGGCGGATGGCGTGGTCCCGGGTGATGTTAAACACAGACGAATAAACTGGACAACAGCCAGGGTCGGGGAGGGGGTCCCTCTTGTTGGGCAGGGAGCGGATGGGGGGTGGGGAGATGGGCCCGGCCCCCTCCTGCGCCACCTGCTGGCCCCACTGCAGGGGGAGATGGTGGCAGGAGGCGAGCATACTCCTCGGGCACTCACTCCGGCTGCTGGCCCACCTCTGGCTCCCTCGTTCTGCGTTCCCCCGGCAGAACCCACACCTCCTCCCACCCGTATGGGTCCTCGTTGGGGTCTGGTTCCAAGCTACCTTAGGTTTCGCCCAGCACCCCCTCACTTGCTTCACCACCTCGTTTACGCTGCAGAGGAAAAGCCATCCCACACAGTGTTCTTCTGGGTCAGCGAGTTTCAACCGGTGTGCCACGGGAATTTCTAAAACACACAATGCCTACTTAGTCAGGGCCACTGACCTCTTTTCCCTTAGATTGTCAAACAAAAAATGACAACAGCCAACACAACTATAGCTGTCCAGTGTGAATGAATCAAAATCATAGCTAATTTTTTGGTCAGATCGGCAAAAAATATAATTTTAGTAATTAATTTATGGGCCAGGAGATTAAAAAGGTTGAAAATCGCTGTTCTGTGTGTTTAAATTGTGTAAAGTAAACATAATGGGAGAGAAGAGATGCATAAAACCTCACTCCAATGGGATGGGTCCTCCTCTACTTAGAAAAACACCAGTGAGACTGGGGTGCTGTCATTCCAAAGCCGCGAGCCGAGTGAACTCCAGTCGTCCTCACACTCCTGTCACATGGCAGGGCACTCGGCCTGCCAACCAAATGCCTATCCGTCTTTCTAAAAATGACGTGTCCCTCGTTGCCGCTGGACCTCTGTGGGCCATGGCCCGCTGTCATTTTAATGTGGTCATTACCTCCCGTTGGAATGTCACCTGAGCCATCTAAGGGGTGGCCTCCGTGTTGACAAACAGAGAGGAGCCGCGTCCTTAGACAGCAGGCGTCAGGGGCAGGATGGGGAGGAAGCCGGGCAGCTGTGCATGGGCTGTGCTGCTCTCCTCGCAGAGGCTGCAGGTGAGCCCTGCACAGATGAGGGACGCCGCCTCACACACAGTGTCATGTAACCTGCAGGGCCCTGAGACATGGAGACCGTGCTGGCTACACAGCGGGCGGCGCTCTTGCCTTGAGTCACAGCCAAGTCCTCACTGGTTGTGGAGAACCAGTCGGGGCTGCAGAGGGAAGACGCACGAAGGCTACATGGACTCATATAACAGGAGCTGGAAGACGGAGGAGTGAGGAAAAGCAGGAGAGGCACCTGGGTGGGTAGCGGAGATGTCTGGAGGTCGCAGAGAGGACAGCCAAGGGCAGGAAGAAGAAGACTCTTAAATGACTGCGGTGGCGTGTGTCCTGCAGTCTCTGGGACACCCGGTGGGTGGCCTCAGGGGTACTGTGTACCATGCAGTGGTGAGAGGGCCACGGGGCTGAGAGGCACTCAGATCTCACAAGGCAGAGACAGCCAGCTGCGTGGCCATCACACGTGTCTGTTATCGAGACTGGCTTTATGTGAACTGTTCCTTTGACTTTACCAGATGTGAGCATGAGAAAGTGTTGACTGAGCCTGGGTCTCTGGGGTGAGATTCAGCCACACTCCTGCCTGTGCCACTGACCCCTGGCTCCATCAGGCTCTGGCCCTCACCTGGGCCTGGCACTCAAGGCCGTCCATCATTCAGACCCGGCTGCACTTGTCCCCTCTGGGCGGTGGTCCTGCCTGGGGCATGCGTCCTCAGCTCCCTGCTCCCCAGCCTCCCTCAAGGCCCCCGGCTTGCAGCTGCCCTGCTCCC
>NW_006288615.1:4945801-4953076 GCF_000327345.1 Myotis davidii
AGTCTGTGGGGAAAATGTGCATTGGGCATCCACAGTGCTGGCAGAAATGCTCCCACAGCCAGGCTTCATAGGCGAGTTCCTCTATCAGCGATTTTCAACCAGTGTGCTGCAATAATGAATTTCTAAACACACAATGCCTACTTAGTCAGGGCCACTGACCTCTTTTCCCTTAGATTGTCAAACAAAAAATGACAACAGCCAACACAACTATAGCCGTCCAGTGTGAATGAATCAAAATCATAGCTAATTTTTTGGTCAGATCGGCAAAAAATATAATTTTAGTAATTAATTTATGGGCCAGGAGATTAAAAAGGTTGAAAATCGCTGTTCTGTGTGTTTAAATTGTGTAAAGTAAACATAATGGGAGAGAAGAGATGCATAAAACCTCACTCCAATGGGATGGGTCCTCCTCTACTTAGAAAAACACCAGTGAGACTGGGGTGCTGTCATTCCAAAGTCGCGAGCCGAGTGAACTCCAGTCGTCCTCACACTCCTGTCACGTGGCAGGGCACTCGGCCTGCCAACCAAATGCCTATCCGTCTTTCTAAAAATGACGTGTCCCTCGTTGCCGCTGGACCTCTGTGGGCCATGGCCCGCTGTCATTTTAATGTGGTCATTACCTCCCGTTGGAATGTCACCTGAGCCATCTAAGGGGTGGCCTCCGTGTTGACAAACAGAGAGGAGCCGCGTCCTTAGACAGCAGGCGTCAGGGGCAGGATGGGGAGGAAGCCGGGCAGCTGTGCATGGGCTGTGCTGCTCTCCTCGCAGAGGCTGCAGGTGAGCCCTGCACAGATGAGGGACGCCGCCTCACACGCAGTGTCATGTAGCCTGCAGGGCCCTGAGACATGGAGACCGTGCTGGCTACACAGCGGGCGGCGCTCTTGCCTTGAGTCACAGCCAAGTCCTCACTGGTTGTGGAGAACCAGTCGGGGCTGCAGAGGGAAGACGCACGAAGGCTACATGGACTCATATAACAGGAGCTGGAAGACGGAGGAGTGAGGAAAAGCAGGAGAGGCACCTGGGTGGGTAGCGGAGATGTCTGGAGGTCGCAGAGAGGACAGCCAAGGGCAGGAAGAAGAAGACTCTTAAATGACTGCGGTGGCGTGTGTCCTGCAGTCTCTGGGACACCCGGTGGGTGGCCTCAGGGGTACTGTGTACCATGCAGTGGTGAGAGGGCCACGGGGCTGAGAGGCACTCAGATCTCACAAGGCAGAGACAGCCAGCTGCGTGGCCATCACACGTGTCTGTTATCGAGACTGGCTTTATGTGAACTGTTCCTTTGACTTTACCAGATGTGAGCATGAGAAAGTGTTGACTGAGCCTGGGTCTCTGGGGTGAGATTCAGCCACACTCCTGCCTGTGCCACTGACCCCTGGCTCCATCAGGCTCTGGCCCTCACCTGGGCCTGGCACTCAAGGCCGTCCATCATTCAGACCCGGCTGCACTTGTCCCCTCTGGGCGGTGGTCCTGCCTGGGGCATGCGTCCTCAGCTCCCTGCTCCCCAGCCTCCCTCAAGGCCCCCGGCTTGCAGATGCCCTGCTCTCTGTCTACCTTGGTGGTCAGCTCAGGCTCTGGAGCCTCCATGAGTCTGTTTTAAACACTTGGCCTCTTCCCTCTCGTTCCTGTCATCTCCTGTGACTATCTCAGCCTTCAACTGCCGGGGCCTTCTGGGCAGCAACCCTTATTTATGTATGAACCAGTGCTCGGCAAATTATAAACTGTTTAAATTTATTTGTAAAACCCTCAATGACTATTCTTCCGCTCTTATATCCAGCCAGTCAGCTTGATCAAAGTTGTGACTGACATCAGTTGGAAATTCACCTGTACCAGTATTAGAAGAGGTAACACAAAGGTGAAGTTTATATCAATACATCCCCCCCAAAGTTAGAGTATGACTTTTTTCCAAAAGAAGCAGAACGAATTTTACTGAATCTCTCCATGGGAATTTAATTCTCATCCTGTGGTACAAGAATTAAGCACAAAAGGCCCGTTCACTTAGTCTCAGAATTGTTCCTCCCCTACATTCTTAGCAAAACCAGCAAAAAGCACGTTTTGAATTATAGCTATTCTTCTACTCATTAAACTATTTTCCTTTATTTGCAATACTACACTGCCCCCTGGTGGTAAGAAGCAGGATATAACAATTGTGATCTTTTCCTGAATCCACTATGGAAGAACTAGGAAGAAAAACCTAGTCTGTGTATTTCCAGACTTCTCACCCCAAAACCAATCATTCCATCCCTGTCAGTCCCATGTTTAAACATGCTCTTTATGCTTACCTCATGATGTTGTATGTGGTCTTGCAATTTAAATTCTTTCATAGTTTTATGCAAATGAAGACATCTTTTGAAAGATACTTTATCTCTCCAAACTTCATATAGACAAAGGCCGTAATAACTGATAGCACTTCACAGGTCTTTTTCTTTGATCTTCACAAGTCTCACCTATGGGCCAGTCTGGAAGACTATTTCTTTCTCTTTCAACAGAGGCAGAAACAGGACCTGAGATGCTGAGAGGCTTGCCCAAGGTCACCGTCCCCATCTCAAAGCTCAGTGGTTGAAATGGTATACTATCACACCTCATGGCTCTGTGGTTGACGGAGCTCAGCTGGGTGGCTCTCACTCAGACACCCAAAGGCCTCCACTCTGGCTGTCAGGATGGCGCCCTCCTGCGGCTGTGTCCCGGGAGCTTGGCTGGAGGCACTGTCCAGGCACCACAGGCCCCTCTCCGCCTGGAGGCGAGGTTCTGAGGGGACCCTGACCAGGGTGAGCCTCCCAAGAGCCCTGGTCAGAAGCTACAGGTCTCCCAGCCCTGGCCTTCAAATCCCAGAGAGTTGCGTCCACAGCATCCTCTTGTCCAACCTGTCACTCAGACAGGCCCTGAATCACGGGAGGGGACATGGTCCCTCCTCCAAAATACCTCTCGGCGCTGCCGTGTTCCAAATGTCCTGCTGACGGCGGACCGTGCAGCCCCAGAGCTGGGGACCCGAACAGCACCCAGTGCGTGTGTAAGACCCTCCCACATAACCAGGAGTTCTGCGAATGGAGTCCCGTGTAGAAGACGGTGTTTGTTAAGGCCTGAGTAAGAATCAGTGTGCTCATTGGAGGCTTGCACTTTTACTACTGAAACAGTGACTGTAGCAGTTGTCTGGCACTTAGACCCCGAAAGATCCCTGTTCACACAGGAGGACTTTTGTCCCTGACATTGCGTAGACTTGCTGACACAGCGGGTGGCAAAGGGCAGATGCAGATTTAGCTGGTTCCATTACTCTTTTCCACACACTTCCGACGACCTAACACTAACCCTTCCCTTACTGTCTGCTCCCTGCAGAGCCCGCCCTCCCCCACCACCAACACACACACCTGGGGAAGGTACTGCCCGGTTGGTAGAAATCAACAATCATGACCCCCACCTGCAGGGTCTGGAACCTGAGAAGGAACACCTGCAAGGAGGCGACTTACTCCAAATACTGGTTGGGAAAACCCTTCTCGACCCTTGCAGGCATGGTGCACGGGCTGTGTGCCCCCATGTATGTCAGCACACCCCCGGACTCCGACATCCCAGGAGAGTGGGCACGAGGAGTGGCCTGTGAGCAGGTTCTCCGCAGAAGCCGGAGGAGGCAGGGACGAGGGCTTTGTGCAGAGCTGCGGAAATTCTCACGCATCTGCCTGCTCAAACCCCTGGCAAACCCCAGGCCAGGCGTCCTCTTCAGCCAAAAGCCCAGCCCTAATCCGGCCTCCCCGAAATCCCCAATGAAAAATTAGTTAATAATCACCAGTTGCATATTACATTTCTTTGGGACTAAAGCTAGACACAAACTGGAATAAATTGTCCTCATGTGGGAAACAGAGAAACAAACAGACCAAATAACCCAGGGAACATCTCCCTGTTGGAAGATCCCTAAAGTAATTGGAGGTTGAACCTCGGGGTTAGGATGTGGACATCTGGGGGTGGGCTGGGGTGGGGGTGTTATTCCGTCTATGACAGGGCTCTCTTGCCATTTTGAAAAACAATTTTAAAAACTAGCTCTGGCCCGTTGATCTCTCTCTGTCTCCTAAATGAGAACAATTTGGCCCAGTTTATGTTTAGCCGGAGCCCCAAAGAAATGCAATATGTAACTAGTTATTAGGTCATTTATCATTTGGCTGTACTTACTTGTTAAACTAAAAGGTGGTGATTAATTTATATATTATTTTGATTTAGGCTGTGAATAGGTCTTTAAAAATGATTTGTGCCAGTTAACAAACTTAAAATAGGGCGAATAAAATTAAAACCAAAAATAACAGTCAATTAGAGAGACAAACAGATTTCACCAGGCCCCTTCGGATAACGACTATGGTCCCAGCTCTGCTGGCTGGAGATTTGGTGCCGTTTGGACTAAAGGATGAGCCCATTCTGTGTCCTGGTCGTGGTATCTGACAAACCAAAGAGCCTGGATTCTAGGAGGTCTCCTCCAGCTTATGCCAGGTAGTCCCACCTTGGCTGGTCCCTTCTTCCTCCCCACTGTCCCCAGGGTCAGCCCCCTCCTCTCCTTCGGCTCCTCCCAGGGCTGCCCCAACCTTCCCCTGATGCCCTGGAGCCTCGCCCAGCGGGAGAAGCAAACACCTTTATATCAGTGGTCCATGGTTCCTTGCCTCCTCACCTGCTCACCTCCTCACCTGCTCGCCTGCTCACCTGCTCACCTCCTCACCTGCTCACCTCCTCACCTGCTCACCTCTTCACCTGCTCACCTGCTCACCTGCTCACCTGCTCACCTGCTCACCTCTTCACCTGCTCACCCCTCACCTGCTCACTCACCGCTCACCTGCTCACCTCCTCACCTGCTCACTTGGACTGAACCTTCCCCGATAGTCCAGCTCCCTCAAGCGGAGGCGATCTGTTCCGCTGAAGTCTGCCGATAGGAGGTTACAGGTGGGAGACTGGCTTTCTCCTGGAGACATGCTGATTCCAGACCTTTCCTATGAGCCTCACCTTGGACAGCTCATCCTGAAGGGGCAGTTTTCATTCCAGTTGGACGCTAGCTGCTGGGCCGGGGCAGGAAGCCCCTGGTGCTCATAATTACCTGCTGGGCTGAGTGGGTGGCTCCTGGGAGGGCTGCTTTCTGGACAAGCTCACCGCCAGCACCCAACGCAGTCATTGTGCCCTCGGCTAAGAGCACGCCTCCTCCAGACACTGGTGGGCTCAACGCCGTCCCTCAGAGGGAAGCTCTTCCTGTTAAAAAAAACTGGTCCCTCTGACTTCAGGAGGCTGGTGAGCGAGCATCCCAGGCAGAACACAATAATCTGCCCCGTGGTCAGCCCCGGGGGGCAGGGAGTGGGAGCTCGTCTGGCCCACAGGGCGCTTGTCTGGGTCCTGGTGTTGGGTCTACCCTGAGCAGGAAGTGTTCCAGTTCAGAGGGCACAAAGGCAGCCCTGACACCGTTGGGCCTGGCATTGGCTAGACTTCATTGTCACGTTCACAGAACAACTATCTGCAAGCGAGGAAGTTGCTTCTTGGAGAATTGTTTGCATTCTTCCACATTATGGACTTAGGGGAGCGGGAGGCCTTCCAGTCACCAGTGGGCTTGTCATAGCCACCACCAGCTTGCCTCATGGTGGTAAATAGAGAAGGTAAATAGGGAGGTAAATAGAGAAGTAAGCAACCCATCGGAAATCAGTTTTATAATTTTCATTTTAAAAGCTACATAGAGTTTTTAATAACCAGCTTACGAGCATATAACTTACATAAGATACAGCTCACCTCTTTCAAGTGTACAGTTCAATGAGTTTTGTATGTGGTGAGATCTAGAATATTCCGTCTCTGGAAAGGCCTCTCGTGCCCCTTGGCATCTCCCTCCCCGCCTGTCCTGTCCTCCACCCTCAGGCAATACTCGCCTGCGGTCTGTCTCTGTCTTTTTTCGTTTCTAGATACAGGAAATCACACACCCTGGCAGCCTGGCTTCTTCCGCTCAGCAGGGCGAGGCTGCTACCAGGAGTGTGCCCCTTCTTATCTCTGGGCGGCGTCCCGCTGTCCGATACCCCACAGCTTGTTTTTCCCACCCATCCGCTGAAGGACATTTGAGCGGCTTCCAGTTTCTGGCCATTCTGCATACAGCTGCTACAGGCACTTGAATGCAATTCTCTATGTTCCCCTTGGATAGCTACCTAGGAGCAGGTGTTTGGTTGGGTCATAAGTAACTGTCTGTTAAGCTTTATAAGGAACCGCATGACTATAAGAGCCATCAATGACACGTGCAGCTCTTCACACATAACTAAATAAGGCTAAACACAACGTAAACGTCGGGTCCTCCGATGCGGTAGCCACACTCCGGGACTCAGTGCTCAGCAGCCACAGGTGACTGGTGGCTGCCACATGGGATGGAGCAGATAGAGAGTTTCCGTCACCCCAGGAAGTTCCACCAGCTAGCTCTGCTATGGGTTTAAACTTCGAGTTTCAGAATAGGAACCTTTTCACTGACTCGAATGACAGGTGTTTGTAAAAGCCATGGGTGTTCTATCTCACATTGTCCCACACACAGGTCCTCACCAAACCCAGGGGAACGTCCCATCTGGTATCCACTTTGCAGAACTAGTATTTGGAGCCCCCCAAGGACCAGGAAGTCCGATAGGAAGAAGTGGTTGTTTGCACTGGAGCAGCTGGCTGTTCTGGGGGAAGCCACCCACGGGGACCCACTGTCCTCCGGAACTCTGCCAATTCTGCCAACACCTGCAAGCCCCAAGGACCCCATAGAATGGAGAGGGGACCCTGCCGTAGCTGGGAACATCCCCCAGACTCCACAGCAGGTAACATAATAAGCCGATAGCATCACAGTCTCAGAAATAAGCTCTGTGCGGCTTCTCTTCCTTCATCACACGCTAAAAAGGACCGGGAGCCCAACTGATAAAACACAGGTCAACCGGTCAGGCTTGACACTCTAAGTTTCAGGTTCCAGCATCTTAAAGACCCTTGGTTCGGACAAATAGGATTTTTTCTGACCATGACCCAAATGGGTGTGTTTCACCTTGGCTATCCTGCGTGAGGCTCTGATTTCCTGGCTGCCGGGCTAATGGCGAGCAGCCGGGAGCCAGGACAATCTGACAATTGGGGCATTGATGGTGGGCGAGCTCCATTCGTGTGTGGTCTTTTGCAGAGGAGGGAAGCCACGCCACAGAAGGAGGGGGTTTTGTTACCTCAGGGGCAATGTTGCATTTTGTGAAAGAACATATTTTAACCACCGATGTGAACAAAGCTGGCAAAACAATAGTCCCTCTTGTGGTCGTGGCCATTAATCTTCTT
>NW_006288615.1:4953154-4953828 GCF_000327345.1 Myotis davidii
GGAAAGGACCAATGGGACCGGGGCCACCATTGTTTCCTGGCACGGAGGCTGCAGAGGAAGCTGCCTTTGCCTTTTCTCCTCCAGAGAGAAGAGGCTCCTGGGCGCTGAGCACTGAGAAGCAGGCTGCGTGTTAGCACGGGAGATTTGCCGGGATGGGGGGATTTGCCGGGATGGGGGGGATTTGCCGGGATGGGAGGGATTTTCCGGGATGGGGGGATTTGCCGGGATGGGGGGATTTGCCGGGATGGGGGGATTTGCCGGGATGGGGGGATTTGTCGGGATGGTGGAATTTACTGGGATGGCTCTGTGGAAGCCATGCAGTATGTGCAAAGAGCCTCCCCCATCTGTTACTCGCTTTCTTTTCCTCGAATAAAACAAGCTCTTTTTTTATGGTCTGGTGGAATGTTCCCTCTTTCCTTCACTCCTTTGTTCCTTTCTCTCTTCACCTTTGGCGCAAAAGTCATTTAGGCAATAAAACAATAAAGCGATCTTAGGGAGTGACGAGTGGTCTGCATGAGCAAGGGGATGGGTGGGGAGTAGCTGCGCTGCATGGAGAGGCTGAATGGCAGGACGAGCCTGCTCCTGGGAGGAGCTGTGCCCCCGGGACAGGTGTGGGAACTGAAATCTCTGTGGCCTGTGAGAGAGGCTCCATGGGGCCTTGCTTTTCAAAAAAT
>NW_006288615.1:4954950-4964387 GCF_000327345.1 Myotis davidii
GTGGGGATGTGTCCAGGGAGGGAGAAGAGCAAGTGTAAAGGCCCTGAGGTAGGAACATACTTGAAGTGGGAGCAAGCTTGCTAATGTGGTAAGGGAAAAGCGAACAGTTGGTGGAGCTGGAGCTGCTTCCAGCTTCTTAAAGACCCTTGGTTCGGACAAATAGGATTTTTTCTGACCATGACCCAAATGGGTGTGTTTCACCTTGGCTATCATGCGTGAGGCTCTGATTTCCTGGCTGCCGGGGTAATGGCGAGCAGCCGGGAGCCAGGACAATCGGACAATCGGGGCATTGATGGTGGGCGCAGCTCCGTTCGTGTGTGGTCTTTTGCAGAGGAGGGAAGCCACGCCACAGAAGGAGGGGGTTTTGTTACCTCAGGGGCAATGTTGCATTTTGTGAAAGAACATATTTTAACCACCGATGTGAACAAAGCTGGCAAAACAATAGTCCCTCTTGTGGTCGTGGCCATTAATCTTCTTTTAATGGGGGGATTTGCCGGGATGGGGGGATTTGCCGGGATGGGGGGGATTTGCCGGGATGGGAGGGATTTTCCGGGATGGGGGGATTTGCCGGGATGGGGGGATTTGCCGGGATGGGGGGATTTGCCGGGATGGGGGGATTTGCCGGGATGGGGGGATTTGCCGGGATGGGGGGATTTGCCGGGATGGGGGGATTTGCCGGGATGGGGGGATTTGCCGGGATGGGGGGATTTGCCGGGATGGGGGGATTTGCCGGGATGGGGGGATTTGCCGGGATGGGGGGATTTGCCGGGATGGGGGGATTTGCCGGGATGGGGGGATTTGCCGGGATGGGGGGATTTGCCGGGATGGGGGGATTTGCCGGGATGGGGGGATTTGCCGGGATGGGGGGATTTGCCGGATGGGAGGGATTTGCCGGGATGGGGGGATTTGCCGGGATGGGGGGATTTGTCGGGATGGTGGAATTTACTGGGATGGCTCTGTGGAAGCCATGCAGTATGTGCAAAGAGCCTCCCCCATCTGTTACTCGCTTTCTTTTCCTCGAATAAAACAAGCTCTTTTTTTATGGTCTGGTGGAATGTTCCCTCTTTCCTTCACTCCTTTGTTCCTTTCTCTCTTCACCTTTGGCGCAAAAGTCATTTAGGCAATAAAACAATAAAGCGATCTTAGGGAGTGACGAGTGGTCTGCATGAGCAAGGGGATGGGTGGGGAGTAGCTGCGCTGCATGGAGAGGCTGAATGGCAGGACGAGCCTGCTCCTGGGAGGAGCTGTGCCCCCGGGACAGGTGTGGGAACTGAAATCTCTGTGGCCTGTGAGAGAGGCTCCATGGGGCCTTGCTTTTCAAAAATTACAAAACTCCACATGTCATTGTAGACCATTCAGATGGGATAGGAAAAGGGAGGAGCACTGGGCTGGGCAGAGAGGGGACTCGGGCACCCATTGAGATTTAACTCTATGTACATCAAAAGCTACCTCGACGGCAAAATGCATGCCCACATGTGACTGTGTATCACTGTCACTACGTGCCCGTGCTGAGGTTTGGGGCACCAGCAGGGTCACATAGACTGATTGCAAGCATGGCCCCTGTTTTCCACTCCTTTCCACACCCGTATCGCCTTGTGCAATGGGACCTCACCCTCTTTCTATCGAGAGTTGGGGTATGTTTCCATGTCCCCTGAATCCAGACAGGCCTTCAAACCTGGACTTCAAGATGCTCTGTGCACTTCTGCTCGCTCACCTGGGCCCCTGCTTTCCCATGAGAAGGAGCCCAGGGTCACCGGCTGGAGGGGGAGAGACCACATGGAACAGAGCTGAGTCTTCTTAGCTGAGCCGTCCTCCGCCAGCTAGCTTGCAGACGCACACTCAAGCCCCGAAGTTTGGGTGGTTTGTAACGCAGCACTAACATAGCTGGTCACTCTTTAGACACTGAGTCACTGAGGGCCAAGAGACTACCGGGGACATAAAGTCATAATAAAACCCAAACCACGTCAGCATGGGCTGTGGCTGTGATGAAGCAGAGCCCTGCGATGTCTTCTCTCGCCGGCGAGGGCCTGAGGCATCCCAGTCAGACTTCCACTGGAGCACCTTCTCCTGATCCTTTGGCTCAATCAACTCCCAACTCAAAAGCCAGCACTAAGCCTTCGCAGCCTCGCCCCCTGCAGAAGTGAGCAGTCGCCCAGTTGCCATCCTGATGCGGCCAGTCCCCTGCAAACTGGGTTGTCTGCACTGGAAATGTAGAGTTTGCTTCACGAATAACACCCACTGATGGAAGCAGATGCAAACCATTAAATCCCACCCTACAGAAAGGAGCTGTTAGCGGCCAGAGAACAGCCTTTGAAGATGGTGCTGTGCCCGAACACACACAGACAGTTTTAATAAATGGGCTACGAGGGTTCAAGTGTATGTTTCCTGTTTTTCTAAAATTACAAAATTCCACAGGCTCATTGTAGACCACTCAAACAGCAGGGAGTATCTAAAGTCGACTGGGAAGATCTCCCTCCCCCTGTGACTGCCCGTGGCAGGCTTGAGAATTTCTTCCAGAACATTGTTCTCTTTGTCACTTTGGTTTACTAGTATGTTCTGTCTTCTAAAGCTTGGACTTGTTTCTCAGCCACATCCATGTCACCACCCAAGTCTTCCACTGAGATTCTTGTTTAGATATGTTATTATTTGTTTTTTGTTTTATTGTTTTTAACTTCCAAGAACTGTTTGTCATCCTCTGATTAATCAGCCTGCTCTTGTTGAATGAATATAGTATTGATCCTCACAACTCTCTAAGGATATGAATTAGGATTTCAAAAGACCTCCTCCTCTTTCTTGGATTAACCATGTCTCCTGCTGGTCATTGGCTATGCTTGGTTTTCCTCCAGAGCCTTAGACCCGTGTATGTGGGTTTATATTTATCGACTAACGCCGAGACTCATTACTGTGGACAGCTATTGCAATCATCCTTCATAAATATGAAGCTCATGGCTTCAATTCTCCAGTCGAGTGTCTACCTCAGGTGCAAGGCTTGGCTGTATGTTTTAGGGGTGGCTTGCCCCTGGCTGCAAAGTAACTACTGGCCAGTAGGAGGGCTTCCCTTTTGTTCCTGTGGCTGGGGAAGTGGCTAGAGGAATGGAATGTACCTGCTGGCCAGGCCCAGCCCTGGAACTACCCACCCACACTGTAGCAGCGGTTCTCAACCTGTGGGTCGCGACCCCTCTGGCGGTCGAACGACCCTTTCACAGGGGTCGCCTAAGACCATCCTGCATATCAGACATTGACATTACGATTCATGACAGTAGCAACATTACAGTTATGAAGTAGCAACGAAAATAATTTTATGGTTGGGTCACAACATGAGGAACTGTATTTAAAGGGCCAGAAGGTTGAGAACCACTGCCTTAGGGACTGGGTTGGGGGTGGGGCTTTCCCAAATGAAAGTCGATGTGCTAAGGTCAGAAGGAAGGGGGGTCGCTGCCAAGCAGCCAGTACAGCGGCTGAGCCCACACTGAGGGAGGACGTGCCCCTGACGCAGGGCTGTGTGCTCCCCGGGCTGGTAAATGCGCCTGGTCGTATATGGAGTGAAAGAGGTGTCAGCGTCTTTGTGCGCTCCGGGAGCTCATCTTTGCATTCCTTGCTCATGTGCAGGTTGCGCATGATCCTGTCACAAATACAGACCGGAGAGCTGGGGCTAGAACGGCTTTGGGACATTCAGGGCCGCGTCGCCCCTTCCAGCGAGGGGAGCAGGAGCAAGCCATCAGCCCTCAGCACCGGGGCTGTTGGTTAGTCGTTTTGACAAGAAGCAGGCGAACAGATTCAAATGGTGTAGGTGAGAGCAGATGCACAGATGTCAGCCATGGGAGGCGAAGCCTGCTGGGTGTGCAGCGGTGTGCTTGATCAGAGGAGAGGCCCCGCCGCACAGCGCATGGGGGCGAGGGGGGCGGGAATGCTGTTCCTTTGACTGACATTCTTTTAATTGCTAGGATTTTCAGCTTTTCAATGTTAGCTGCACGTTCATTTCCTGGTATTTCAGATTTTTGTTATTTCTCATTCCACCTCTTCAAGTGCGTTGTGATCGCATAAAGGAGTTGTGGGTTCACTCGCCCATTTCCCTCCACGGTCATGGAGAACAACGGCTCCATTATGTCTCTGCGTAAGCTTGTTCGTGTGGTCCTCTGTGTGATGAACCGAGCCCTACTGGATAAATGGTACTCCAGGCTGGAATGCTCTTGCTGACCTCTTTTCACTTATAATTAAATTTGTACATAATTGCTAAGTTAGAAGTTGCATTTCTAAAGATCCCCCGTCTCAGAACAGGCAGGACCAGGAGGCAGTGGTGTTCTCTCGTGCTCGGGTTTCCAGCCCCTCCTTCCAGGGCCAGGGCCACTGTTTTGGTCTGAAGCCCCTGAGACCTGAACGGTAGCAAACTGGACTTCTTAGCACCTGGAGTCCTGGTGAGAGAGGCAGGGAGTTCGCTCACCGCGGCTTCCTCACTTCCTGGCCTTCCGTCCCCTGGACTGGCAGTCACCCGTCATACCCAGAGGGACACCTGGATGGCCGAAGAATGGCCTGGCAGATGTCCACGCCCTAATCCCTGGTACCTGTGAATGTTACCTTACGTGGCAAACGGCCTGTGCAGATGTGACTAAGGTGAGACTCGGAGAGGGTCCTGGGTCATCCAGGTGGGACCGATGCAATCATGGGACCCTACGAAATGGAAGAGGGAGGTAGGGGTGGGTCAGACAGACCCGAAGGTGGGATGAGAGGCAGGCGAGACTGGAGGGTGAGAAGGACTGGAGGGTGAGAGGGATTGAACCTGGCTTTGAAGATGGAGGAAGGGGGCCAGAACCAGGGCGTGTGGCGGCCCCCAGAGGCTGGGAATGGCTGTTTGCAGCCGACAGTGGGACAAGGTCTCAGCCCCCCAACTCGAGGAGGAGCGGGACAGACAGACTCTCCCCGAGCCCCCAGAAGGCACACACCTGCAGCACAGCAGCCGGACCTGTTACATTGCTGACCGATGGAAGCTTTGGGATCAGAAATCTGTGCTGTTTTAAGCCTCTGAGTTTGTGGGGATTTGTTGTGGCAGCAACAGGAAACAAATACACTGGGACCCCGGGAGGGGACTCTTCCGGACAAAATACAGGGTCCTGGTCCCACTGCTCCTACGCTTGGGAGTCCCGGGGGTGCACTGACATCGCTGAGGCCAACCTAGGGGGCCTGGCTTCTGGCGGGGTCTCCTCTAGACAGTCCGCCCAGGCCCAGGAGCAGCAGGACCAGGACCCGGCGGAGCTGAGTGTCCACTGTGGCCACGCAGGAATGACAAACGCCCCCCCAGCCGCCTCTGCAGGATTGGACCATTGAACAAGTCAGTGGGGCCAGTGCCCTCTTTTTAAAATTGGCTATTTTTAAACTCCGGGGGTCGGGGAAAGCAGGTTTTGAGAGAGGGAGAGGGGTCAGCTGGAGGTGGGATGGGTTTATCTGTGGGTCGGCCTGGCCTGGGCGGTTACGGTCCAGAAACTGGGACTCTGAGCCTGAAAATGAAGAGGCCGGGGCACTGGGGGCACTGGGTCCCACCTTGACCTCCCCCCAGGCACAGGACCTGCTGAGTGAGGGATGCATATCAGCCATCACTTCCTGCTCTTTGATTGTTTTAGATTAAGACAGTACATGTACAGTACAAAACTATAGAATAGCTGTGAAAGTCTGTCTCCCTGTCGCCCCAAAGGTCGCCAGGCCTCCAGTCTGGTCCTCTTCATCACAGACATCTTCCGTGCAGGCAGCCTGCCTTCACTGTCCTGCTCTCTGGCCTGGTAAAATCACATTATAGCCGTCTCCCCACGTCTAGCGGCACAACTCCTCAATGTTCTTCCCACAGCTGCAGATTCTCTGTGTGTGACTGCACTGGGTCCTTATGAGGGTCACTGCGGTTGCAGTGAGGTCTCGCCTTTGCAAACACTCAGGTGGCTGTGTGTGTACGAGGAGCTGCTGGGGCAAAGAGCAACTACTTTTTAGATCTGATAGGAATCACCGACTTGCTCCAGCTCCTGCTCTTTTCAATCTCGGCACTTCAGGTCGCCCTTCCTGATGCCGTTCTGAAACCATCTTGCAGGCCCTACACCCCTCTCTCCCGGAGCGCCCGCAGGGCCTCCACTTGGATTCTCTTCCAGTTGCTCCTCCCCGTGTCCTTCAAATGCCAGGATTCAGAGTTGGATGCCTACTGATCCCATTTCCTTCCGGAAGATTGCTTCTGCCGCCGCTTTCTGGCCAGTCTGGTGTGTCTCCATCAGCAGCTAAAAATAGACCTGGGCTCAGCGCTTGGGCTTGTCTCTAGGGCAGGCCTCCCTCAGAATGCCCCTCTCGGGGCACACACAGGCAGGGCACACCTGCCTCCACGTGGCAGCTCCTGTTTCTGCCATCCTAGCTCCTCACTGGGGCATCTGCCAGGCTAAGCTCACTGCAGATGGAGGGCTTGGGATTCTGGGAGAAAGAAGCCAGGGCAACTCCCCAGGATGCTGCCATGTGGGCTCGGCTTGTGCCCAGGAAGGCAGGCTCTGAGGTTGCCTAGCGAGCAAGTGCAATGCAAACGTGTGTGCAGGCCATTCGTTTCTAAGGACTTTCTCCAGCCAGAGGAAGGAGCATGTGCGTGCATGCATGTGGGTATCTGCATGCGTGTGTGTGCATGTATGTGTGTGTTTGGTGTGTGTCCTCATCTTTCTCCTGCTCAGGCTGCACAGATCATGTCATTCTGTCCATTTCTTCCTCCCCTCCCCCAAGGTCCACTCCAGGCATCTCCTCCTACTCGCAGGCATGGCCATTGGGGCACACCAGCAGGATGCCCGAGAGGTTAGGGTATTTACACACACACCCCCAACCCTCACTGCAGGTCCTCTCCAGCTGGTTGTGCCTGCTCCTCTTCTCTTTGTGTGTCCCTCTCCTTCCAAGTTCTGTAGCTGCTCTGTCCCCTGGTCCTGCAGGGGATGCTGTCACTAGGGATGCTGTCACTAGCCCCCAGGCACTGCCCGGGACCAAACTTTTGTAAAAGGGCCTTCCATTGTATTAGTTTCCTATGCTGCAGTAACAAATTGCCACACACTTAGTAGCTTAAAACAATTTATTTTTTCACATTTCCGGAGGTCAGAAGCCCAAAGTCAGCATCACTGGGCTGTAATCAAGGGGTAGGCTGGGCTCCTCTCCTCCTTGAGGGGAGATCTGGCCCTTGTCGCCTCTGGACGCTACTGGCCTTCCTCGGCTCATGCTGCAGGCCCCGGTCTCAGCTCCAGGACCATGTTGCCTTCTCTTCTGTCTGCAGCAAAATCTCCCTCACGTTCTCACACGGACACGTGTGATTGCATTTAGGACCCACCAGGCTAGTCTCCCACCCCGTCATCACATCTGCAAAGCCTTTGCCATGTAAGGCACCATTTACAGGTTCCGGGCGCTAGCACTGGTATCTCTGGGGCCACTATTGAGCCCAGCACATTCATAAACCTTCCTCAGAGTATCCTAACTGGAGCACACCACCTGCCTCCTGCTGGGGCCTGATGATACAGTCTGCGTCACAATATTTAAAGGAGTACAAATTCAAGCCACATGAATAAGTTCATTTGATAATTTGTACATGGCTTTCAATGCCACTTAGATGCTCATGACTCCCAACTTTACATCTCTGGTTCATTCCTTTCCTCTGAGCTCCAAGATCTCACAGCCAATGGACTAGTAGATATTTCCATTTGGCTGTTTCCATTTCCATTTTGTTTCATAGGCACCTCAGCTTTGTGTGGCAAAAGACCAACCCCTCTCTTTTCCTGCCTCATACCTGCTCCTCCCCTACTCTTCCCCAGCTCCACAAATAACGGCACCACCCACTTGTTCACTCAACCCGACTCCTCCAGTTCTCCATCTCCTCTTCTAACCCACCACACCATCCAACGCTTCCTCCCTGCAGGGTCTACCTCCAGTCCATCACTGTGTCCCCACAGGCCCCATCCCCACAAGAACAGATCTAGAAAGTCTCTGTTCTCCCCATTGCTGCTGACACCAATCAGGTCCAAGGCCCCACCTGGCTTTCCCAGGCCAACAGCCTCCTGAATGCCTTCCGCTTCCCTTCCTCTCTCTCCTTTCTAGTCCACACTATACAAGTAGCCAGAGAGATATTTTACAAATCTAGGTTGGATCACCACCCGTTTAAAATCCTTCAATACCTTTCAATGGCGTTCTTGTCCTCGGCCACCACACTTTTTGCTGAGCCGGTTCCCACCCCTGCCCTTCTCACTGATGTCCCCTATGAGTGGAATGAGCTTTCCCCCAACTCTTTACACGTTCAGGTTGTTCAGTTTTGATTACCCAGAGCACAGTCCTCAACGCAGTAGAAAGCTGGAGACTCCACCTCTTGATGGGATGAACTGCAAAGTCATCCTGCAAAGGGGGGAATACCAGGAGGTCTGAAGGGTTTGACCACTGGTGGACTCTCGCATGTGGTGGACAACGGTGGAAACCAGGCTGATCCAGAGGAAATGGGGATCATGATCTCCCCAGAAACAGAAGGACCTTCCAGGTCCCAAATTCATTCTGATCTCGCTGTCTGCACCTCCTGGGGCCCCACAAGAGATGATCAAGCTGTGCCTCCTGGGGTAGGAGGCACCTAACCTGTGGGGAAGATTCTATCTGCATCGTGTCCCCACGTGTCCCTGCTCAAGGTCACTGGAGGGATCTGATTAACAAAGGGTTTCATCACTATCAGTTGTTACGCATCATGTGACCATTTGTCCCAGTGTCCTTAGCTTGATGATCAGGTCTGTCTGCAACCCCTGTCGCGTCAGTGATTGACAGCCGGAAGAGGAAGTCCAGGTTCCTGTTAGATGTCAGAGAAAAGGCAACCTCAGGTCTGGAATGAGTCACACAGTAAACATATCTGCACGGGCCACGCAGAGGTTCCCATATTCAAGCCCAGAGTGTAGAAGCACTTTGAAATGCTACTGTGATGAGCAGCTCTGGACTAGGGCAGGTACTACACATGGATAGAGATGTCTAAGGCAGGCACCTAGAGGACTCTGGGTGGCAGGATCCCAGGGAGGGTACCCCGGGGAGGAGAGGGCTCCTGGAAGGGCACTGGTGGTGGGCCTGAGGCTGGGTGGGGGTGCCAGGTGTCCGAGGGGGAGGTCACCTGGACTTCCCTACTCTAAAATTACCCTCCAGGCCAGGCATCAATCATTTTTCCCCCCTGTGGTCACTAGATGTCACTGCAGGAAAAAGTCTGACCAGAAAACAGATTTGAGGCAGAGAGATATTAATGTTTTGGATCCTAAGCAAGTGGTTGCCTTGGCAACAGGGAGCCGGGAAAGAACTTCCTTTTTTATGGACTGTGTGGCTTCTGAGTGATATCCAGTCAGTGCCCCCAACAGAAGACGCTGTCGGGAACCCAGCCCTTGTCTGGAGGGAGTGAAGCAGCAGGAGGGGAAGAGGGGTGGGAAGCGGGG
>NW_006288615.1:4964409-4966552 GCF_000327345.1 Myotis davidii
TGAGGGAGGGGAAGGCAGACATACAGACAGACAGAGAGCCTCTAGCAGTGTGAGCGCCCAGTAAAACTGTTGATTCTAAGTCTGAATTCCAAAAGCACTCCAGAATGAATTCCAAAGATGCAACCAGAAGGTCAGTTTTCCCTCCAGATGTTCATTATTGTGATAAAGAGGCACTTTATTGGCAAATTCAACACATCTACAGGAGAGAGGTGCCCAGGAGACCAAGCCTGTGCCCACCAAATTGAGTTCTCCACCCACAGGGAAGCCCCAGATACTGAGCCACGACCAGAGCCATTCGTCTCCTGGTCTCCGGCTCCTTCTCTCATCCACTTTCCACTTTCTCTCCACACCTTTGCAGGAAGGAGAGGAATTCTGCCTCAAGAGGTGGAAACGGGGGAGGAGATGGGAGCCGGGAAGGTGCCGCCTGAGTTCACTGTTCTTCAGCCACCACAGCCCTAAGCAGAGCTGTAACCGGTGATTCTGCTTCTCCCGCCCCACTCTCTGTCCCTTTCTCCCACCTTCCTAGGGGTCAGAGTCCTTGGGCTGGCTTTTCAGAACGTCCACTCCCACTTGATGCTAAGCTTCCTTCCTGCATCAGAGCCCCCCTGGCCTTCAGGCATTCAAATAAATGAGCTCACTGTCATCCCCCGAGGGGTACCCTGCAGGGGACGACAGTAGTTTAAAGAATAGCATCTTATCCAAATGCACATCTAATTGCTAGAATGTTTGCAAGGGAGGGAATGGAAGGTTCTAGATTGGTCCACCTAAAACCACCAAAACCGAGCATTTTCACCTCACCTGGCCTTGGGGAGGGTCTTCCATGAAGCTGTTGTGCAGCGGGTGGGCCAGGCCCCGGAAGTGGACCAGATCCCCAGCCTCTGATGTGGGGGGTGACGGGTGCACCAAGAAAGGCTGGCGTCCCCTGCAGGATACTCGAGGGGGGCTTGCCCGAAGAAACTGAGCCTCTGGGAGATCAGAACAAATTACAAAAAGACAAGAGAACAGTATTCTGAAGGCCAAGGTCCACACAAAATCAAGGTCTGGGCTGTCCTGCCAAGCCAGGTGCCATGTCTCGGTCACATCAGGGCCGCGCAGGAGTGGGGCGGGGCGGGGGGCGGGGCAGTCCCAGAGAGGCAGGAGAGGTTGGCAGGACACCACCAGCCTCTGGGACCAGCCTTCCGGACCAGCTGCCTGATCAGGGCAGGGGGTGGGGGGGCTGGACCTTCGTTTTGCTTGTCTGTGTTTTTCTTCTAAACATTTGTTATTTGTATTACTTTTAAAATACAAAAGCATTATTGAGCATGTTTTGCACATAACAACACGCTGGATTCTGCGATATTGCAAGTATTTGCTTTATCTCATGCTTTAATTATTACTAAATGTCTACTCAACATAGTGAACCAAATTATACACATTGGCTGTTGTTAAGACAACATGCTTCAGGATTTACTACAGACACGCATCCACTGTGAGAACACAGGGTGTGCTCAGGAGAGAGGCCTCCCGTCTGCCCTGGCTTGGCAGCTGTCACAGCTCAGGGACCTTGGACAGGGTGACAAGGAGCACTGGCTCTCACCTGTAGGCTTGGCTCTGCTGTCCCCCCAGGTCTCAGCAGAAACCTCCCTCCCCCAGAGCTGTCGGTTGGTATTGCTCGCTGTTCCCACTCATGCCACAAAGAATGGGGACATCAGTCCCTGATGACATGTGGCACATTTTCACCTGCATTTGCTGTGAAGAGGGGAGGCCTCTTCTGATCTTTAGCTCTATGAGTTCCTGGCCCCAGTTGCAATGTGTGTGGTGGGGAGGGGCTTCCCCACACCAACCAGCACTTGTAGGATGGTGTCTGAGAAGTCAACTCAGTTCGGCTCAATTCTGACACTGCGTCCCTGGAAGTAGCATTAGGTGCCAGAGGTTGAGGGCTCAGTCCCACGGACTGCCCCCCACTGCTTCCCCACCCCCAACCCTGCCTCACCCAGAAGCCAGTGCAGAGCCCAGATTGTCACCTGCTTCTGACGGACAGGTGTGGGGAGGAAGAAATTTTCCTCTATTCTTCTGGGTTCTTTCAGCCAGCCTAACAATTAAATTGACAGGAGACAGACTACCAAGAGAAAAGAACAAAACCCAATTATATATATATATATAT
>NW_006288615.1:4966593-4968044 GCF_000327345.1 Myotis davidii
CACACATACATATGAACCCTACATACATGAAATGTTCAAAAACAGCAAGGGAAAAGGACATATGACATTCTGTACTACAGATGAGGCAAGGCACCTGGGACTTCAGAGAAGATGAAGGTCATTCGAAGGACAAGAAGAACAGATGTTCAGTAATGAGATGTTTGCTCTCGGTATAACTAGGTCATAAAACGTTATTTCTGTTGACAACTCTTATTACGGGCAAGGCCCCAATTTAAATTCTTTAAGGGAGAGGTCCGGGTTTCTGGTGAGCCTGCAGGGTCGTGATTGCCTGCAGCTCAAAGCAGTCCACATGCCACGTGGCATGGCCTGGGGAGGCCTGTTCTGAACCCCTTCGGTGGCTATAAATCAGAGGCTCCCACCGCCCCCTCTCAGTTCTATTAATTTGCTAGAGCAGCTCACAGAACTCAGAGGAGCATTTGCTCACGAGGTCACTGGTGTATTATGAAAGGACATAACTCGGCAATAGCCAGATGGACGAAGCACAGGCGACATATGGGCAAAGGGTATGGAGCTTCCACGCCCTCTGAGCCAGCCACTCTCCCCACAGCTCCACATGTTCACCAACCCAGAAGTTCTCCAAACCCCGCCTTCTTGGTTTTATGGGGCTTCATTATATAGACATGACTGACTACACCATTGGCCATTGTGACTAACCCATGCTCCGGCCCCTCTTTCCTCCTGGCAGGTCACGGTGGGACTGAACGCATCACCCCTGTAATCACGTGGTGGGTTCTCCTGGCAGTCAGCCCCCATCCTTAGGTGCTTCCAACATTCACCTCCTTAACATAACAAAAGACACCTTGATTCTCTCATCGCTTAAGAAACTCCAGGGACTTAGGAGCTCTGTGCCAGAAACGGGATGAAAATCAAATATATACCTCTTACTATAAATCACAATAGCACGTAGCCAAATGCCATTCATGTTCAAGCAACACGTGCACATCAGGAAAAGATGCCACATTTTGGGTATTGGCAAGCGTCAATGCATTTGGCAGTGATTGCCTGGAAATGTGACAGGTGCGGTTCACAGGGCCATTGTGGAATCTCCCACCTTGATTCAAGGTCTGGGAAGGGCCACCCCTCCCCAACATAGCAGATGGGCAGGCCATGAAACCACCTTCAAGCAGCACCTCTCCTCTCTGCAGGCTCAGGGCAGTGTCCCCTTCACTGACGCTTTCAGAGACGCACTCTGCCCTTGCCCCCTGCTGAGTGCTTCTGCTGCACTTTTGAGATTCTGCACCAGTGGCTCTCAATTGAGGCCTGAGGGCCCGGTGTACAGACTGTACCCAAGAGCTAAGTAGAAACCAAGAGTCTCAGGTCCCACCTGAGACCCACTAGCTAGAATCTGCACCTTAGCTTTTTTTTTTTAATATATTTTATTGATTTTTTTACAGAGAGGAAGGGAGAGGGATAGAGAGTTAGAAACATCG
>NW_006288615.1:4970046-4982246 GCF_000327345.1 Myotis davidii
CAGAGAGGAAGGGAGAGGGATAGAGAGTTAGAAACATCGATGAGAGAGAAACATCGATCAGCTGCCTCCTGCACACTCCCTACTGACGATGTGCCGCAACCAAGGTATATGCCCTTGACCTGAATCGAACCTGGGACCTTTGAGTCCACAGGCCAACGCTCTATCCACTGAGCCAAACTGGTTAGGGCAGCACCTTAGCTTTAATGTCTGAGCAACACCACTGGATGCCAGGGGTCAGCAGACTGGCCCACCGGCTAAATCTGGTGACTACCTGTTTCTGCATGGTCCACGAGCTAAGAATGGTCTTTACACTTTAAATGGTGGGTGCTATCGACTGAATGTTTATGTTCCCTCAAAATTCATATATTGACACCTAACCCCCAGTGTGATGGGATTAGAAGGTGGGGCCTTTGGGAGGTGATTAGGTCACAAGGGTGTAGCCTTCATGACTGGGATTAGTGTCTTTATAAAAGAGACCCCAAAGGAAGGAAATATCATTCAGCCATCCTATACAATAAAAGGGTAATATGAAATTGACCCTAATGGTGGAATGACTAGGAATGACTGGTCACTATGACATGCACTGACCACCAGGGGGCAGATGCTCAACACAGGAGCTGCCCCCTGGTGATCGGTGTGCTTCCACAGGGGAAGCACTGCCTAGCCAGAAGCCGGTTCATGGCTGGCCAGTGCAGTGGTGGTGGTGGGAGCCTCTCCCACCTCTGCAACAGCACTAAGGATGTCCAACTAATGGCTTAGGCCCACTCCCCTCTCTAAGCAGTTAGTCGGACATCCCCAAGGGCTCCCGGCTGCCAGAGGGATGTCTGACTGCCAGTGTAGGCCTGATCCCCCAGGGAGCAGGCCTAAGCCTGCAGGTGGACATTCCCCAAGGACTCCTGGACTGTGAGAGAGCACAGGCCAGGCTGAGGGACCCCTCTGAGTGCACGAATTTTCAGGCACCAGGCCTCTAGTAAAAAGTAAGGAAATTCTGCCTCTTGGGACAACATACATGGACCTTGACTTATACTGAGATAAGTCAGACAGATAAAGACAAATACTTTATGATGTCACTTTTATGTGACTCTAAAAAAAGGGGGGTGCGGGGACTTGAATTCACAGAAACAAAGACTAGAATAGTGATCACCAGAGGTGGTGGGTGGTTGGTGGGCAAAATGGGTGAAGGGAGTCAAAGGTAAAAACTTTCAATAATAGATAAACTAGAGGCCCAGTGCACAAATCGTGCATGGGTGGGGTCCCTCTGGGTGGCCTGCAGGGATCGGGCCGAACACTGTGTGCAGCTCCTACCTGCTGCTCCCACTTATCTTGGCCCCACTGTGCCTGCCGCGGGTTCTCGCCCATTTGGGAGAGGCTCACGCTGTCTCAGCAGTGCTCGCCAGCCATGAGCCATGAATTTGGTGCCCTCCCAAAGGGAGTGGCCTGCTGGATCAGGCTGAATCCGGCTCTCCGACATCCCCCAAGGGGTCCTAGATTGAGAGAGGGCACAGGCCAGGCTGAGGGATCCCACTGGTGCACCATCAGGCCAGGGAAGGACCACAGGAGGACTCCAGGGTGTGTTGGGCCCATCTTGCTCTGTCCTGATCAGCTGGACCCCAGCAGCAAGCTAACCTACCAGTCAGAGCATCTGCCCCCTGGTGGTCAGTGCACATCATAGTGAGAGTTGAGCAGCCTTAGCATATCATTAGCATATTACACTTTGATTGGTTGTTCAGCTGTTCTGCCGTTTGCTCTATTTGCATATTACCCTTTTATTATATAGGATAAGTTCTGGGGATGTCCTGTACAGCATGGTGACTATAGTTAATAACACTGTATTGCATATTTGAAAGTTTCTAAGAGAGTAGATCTTAAAAGTTCTCATCACACAGGGAAAAATGCAACTATGTGAGATGATGGATATTAACTACACTTATTATGGTAATCATTTCAAAATATATACTTATATCAACTCATGGGAGAAAAGATAAAGAGACCCCAGAGAGCTGTGTAGGGTGACAGGAGATGAGAGCCATCTATGAGCCAGGAATTAGATTCTCATCAGAGTGGAATCTGTGAGAGCCTTGATGTTGAACTTCTCAGCCTCCAAAGCTGTGAGAAATCAATGTTTGTTGTTTGTAAGCTACCCATCTCTTGTATTCTGTTATAGCAGCCCAAACAGACTAAAAGGGTTAAGGGGGAAATCCAAAGAAATCAATAGTATTTCATGACATATGAGAGTCATATGAAAATCAAGTTTCAACATCTATAAATACCATTTTATTGGAACTATATCCCACTCCCTCATTTAGGTATTTCTACTGCTGTCTGTACTCAATGGCAGAGGCAGGCAGTGGCAACAGAGACCACAGGTGGCCAAAAACCTCAAGTATTTACCATCTGGTCAAACCTTGAGCTACAAAACTAGACCCCGTATACTCATCTCATTTTCCATGGTTCCCTAACACTTGTTCCAGGAAAATGAAAATATGGCCTTGCTCTTTGACTTCATCTCCCCGCCCCTCACCTTGTATGCCTTCCATCTGGTTTCCCTGCATCTCCTTGGGCAATGCAAACCACAGGGCCCTCCTTTTCCCGAAGCCCTGGCCGGCCTTTCGCGACCTGATTTCTCCTTTGCCAAACTCAGCCATCAGGACCACTGGTTCAGCATGAGCGTGGACTCACTACAGCATGAGCGTGGGCTTGCTTACTTGAGTTTTATTTGTTTTTCAGGATTGCTGATCTGGACCAGTCCATCTGAGTGACCCCAGCATTAACAGAGCCCTTGGCACCGAAAGGGCACCCGATAACTGTTCACCAGTCAATGCTGACTTAATGGGCCATGTCATTTCTGGGCTTTCCTCACAGCACCCAGCATGGCTCTGGGTAGAGTGTCTAAAAGAAGGCTCAACTGATGGATTGATTTTCTTTCAAGATGTCCAACATGTCTGTCTCTCTCCGTCACCCATTTGTTCTCCACAAATATATTAAGCATCAGCACTGTGCTAGTTTCTAAGGTTACAAAGTCAAATTAAGATAGAAACCACTCCTTTGTCATCTTGCAAATCAGTAAGAGAGGGAGGAGTGTGCTGTAAGCAGCCTGGTTTGGGGCTCCTCTCTGCTCATGCAAAGATCTCGCCTTCTATCAGGCATCTCTGAGTGCGCCACGTGGACACAAAACACATTCAATTCCAGAATGAGGGATGCGGCAGGTGCAGCTGCCTCCACTCTGTGCTGCCTGCTCCTCCTGGCACCAAGGTCCCTGCTGTGGCTTGGGGCCTGTCAGAGCCACTTTGGAGGACATGGCAAGTGTTTATCTCACTGTTCTATCCTGGCCTCCAGGTGCCACAGGTACAGAGGTCTCTCCTGGTGGCTGCCTGGGCTCCTGGGATGCTCAATGCTGTGCGGCCAGAGCTGTGTGATATGTGTCCCCCGAAACATGTGATAGCAGCTGTGGCAGGGCCCCAGTTTGTTATAAGGTACAATGACTCTTCTATTCTGGACGAATTGTGTTCCCCAAAATTCAGGACCTCAGAATGTGACCTTAATTGGAGATAGGATCACCGCAGAGGGAATTAGTTAGGATGAGGTCACACTGGAGTGGGTGGGCCTCCAGTCCAATATGAGTGATGTTCTTACAAAAAGTGTACATTTGGACCCAGAGACAGACATGCATGGAGGGAGGGTGGTGTGAAGAGACACAGTGAGTAGCTGGCCATGTGTAAGCCAAGGAGAGGCACCGGGAGCAGAGACTTCCTCTCGGCCCCAGAAGGAACTCCTTGATCTTGCCCTTCCAGCCTTGTCCTTACTTTAGTTTAAGCTGCCCCACTGGTGGTACTCTGTCAGGGCAGCCCCAGCAGACTATCGCAAAGTGTTGCCCTTTAACAGATAGATGGCCAGATGTTTCTCCAGAAAAATGGGTTTGTTCAGGAACATCAAAGAATTGCAATTCTGCACGAGTGGTTTAATGGCAACCACCAGCAAGTCCTAAGAAACAAAGGAGAGGATGGTCTTTTATGGACTTGGGAGGAGCTATTGTAAACAAAGAGTCCATTGGAATAAACTGGAAGTTCAAAGTGAAGTGACTTCTGATTGGCTGAGCTGTTACTGGGCCAGGAGGGATCTCTTCTTTCTCTTGCTGGAGGAGTGGCGTCACTTCCTGTGGGAAGACGCAGGTCAGTAGGTGCATGACATGGGTGAGAGTCCTCTCCTTTAGGCTGCATTTTCAATGAGGGTTCTGAGTATTAATTTCCACAAAAGATGCAGCTCTGCTTGTTGTTCCTCTGCTCCCTCCACGTTGGTACAGGGGAGAGGCCACCTTGTAATGTTTGACCTCCAGGATACTGTCCTCAGTGTCCCTCCCTCCTGACAACCAGGACTGCTACCAGTGAGGATCAGTGGGAGGCCTTCCCCAGGAGGCCCTAGCCCCCTGCAAAGGCTGCCCTGCCCACCTGCCGGCTCCTACGGGCCAGACCCTGGCCCTGGGGGGTGGAGGGCCCCGCAGCCAGAGCCCTGCCCTCGGCTCGAGGAGGTGGCACCCAGCCATAGGTGCCGGCATGGTGCAGCAAGGCTCAGAGGGACTGCTGCTGCCTCGCAGAGGGACCCGAGCAGGACAGGTGTGCAGGGCGGTTCCTGCAGAAAGACAGCCGGGCAGGAGGGAGAACAGCTCAGGCGGTGGGTGCCACAGAGCATTACAGAAGGATGGTGGACTCTGCCCCGGGGGGAACAAGGCTCTGTGGTTGAGGAGGACGCACAGGGTCGGACTGCACTTTGGAGCAAACAGCACCGGCAAGAGCGGCAGGTGCTGTGAGCTCCGGGCATCACTCACAGTCACCTCTGCCTTAAGTTTGGATGCATTCCTTCTTCTCACACATGTACACACACACCACACACACATACACACACACACACACAACACTCTTACACACAACACACTCACTCATACCAGTCACACAGACACTACACACACTCACCACACACAACACCCTCATACTCTCATAAATACACAATGCACACTACTCATACACATTACACACACACACTACATACACATGCCATCCACCACAGACAACACACACACACACACACACACACACACACACTCTTTTCCCACTGTCTACCAGATAATATTAGCTCAGGAGTCACACCCTGGGAAAAGCTCTTTGTAGTTGAGAATGAACAAGCCAAAGGTGTTCACCTCTCTGAACTTAACCTTCTCTCCTGCTATATTCACTGACTGAGTTGTTGTATGGATGAAATTAGGTTTTGATATTGGATAATGCTCTCTACCTTGGCATGAACGTAAGGAGTGCCGGCGAGAATGATGAGGATGACTAAAAATGTAAAAATAATGGTGACTAGGATGATGACAATGATGGTGATGATGAACATGGTGATGGTGATGGTGGTGATGGTGATGATGATGGTGGTGGTGTTGATGATGGTGGTGGTGATGATGATGGTGGTGATGATGGTGGTGAGGGTAATGATGGTGGTGGTGGTGGTGATAGTGGTGGTGATGATGATGGTGGTGGTGATGATGGTGGTGAGGGTAATGACGGTGGTGGTGATGGTGAGGGTGATGATGGTGGTGGTGGTGGTGGTATTGGTGAGGGTGATGATGGTGATGGTGGTGGGGATGGTGATGATGATGATGGTGGTGGTGAGGGTGATGATGGTGGTGCTGGTGGTGATGGTGGTGGTGGTGGTGATGGTGTTGGTGGTGGTGAGGGTGGTGATGGTGATGGTGGTGGTGGTGATGGTGGTGAGGGTGAGGGTGGTGGTGATGGTGAGGGTGATGGTGGTGGTGGTGAGGGTGATGGTGGTGATGGTGGTGGTGAGGGTGGTGATAGTGATGGTGGTGGTGGTGATGGTGGTGAGGGTGAGGGTGGTGGTGATGGTGAGGGTGATGGTGGTGGTGGTGAGGGTGATGGTGGTGATGGTGGTGGTGAGGGTGGTGATAGTGATGGTGGTGGTGGTGATGGTGGTGAGGGTGATGGTGGTAGTGGTGGTGAGGGTGATGGTGGTGGTGGTGGTGAGGGTGGTGATAGTGTTGGTGGTGATGGTGGTGGTGACAATGGTGATAAGGGTAATGTAGAATGCCAGTGTAACCTACCTTCCAGGCTACTGAACCTCTTGATTGGGCAACCATCTTATACTGCCCTTGCCACAGCCAAGAGGGCACTGGTTGAAAAATGCGGAAAGAGCAGCTCTGATCCCGGATATTCATGCTCATCAAAGCAGAGGGATTCTGCTGCTCATAGACCCTCTGTCTTTCGTTCAGAAGCTTGTGCCTAGCACTGGAATGAAGACTCAGGACTGCCTTGGCACCATCCACCAGCCTGGTCCTTGTGTTTCAGAAGGAAGTCCTTGACTTGTTAGACTCAGGGGTGAGCACCATAGACCTTCCACCCTGGTGAGTGAGGCCAAGCTAAGCTACTTCTTGCAGCCCAAGGTGTGCTCCCCAGTGGGGAACTCAATTTAGCCAATGGAAATGGTAGTTCAGTGCTCATTCTTGCAAATTAAAAAGTGATCAGCAGTCCTTTGTCTTAGTCATATCCCTTTACCTCTGTCCTAGAAATCTGAGACTTGTGGCAAGAAAAATGCTGTCACTCAATCCCCACAGGCCTCTCAAGGCAAATTCTCAAGGCCTCAGGGCCTTACTCAGCAACTCTATCTTCCCAAGGGCATTGGATCTTTTAAAGGTTATCACTTGTAGACTGAATATTTTCAGGATTTTGGAACAAAAGTGAATTTCAGCAATACTCTACAAAATCTGTTTCTAAAAAAGGTTTAATCTGAGGAGGAGAATTAGGAGCAAGTGCCCAATGGCCATTAGTTAGCATAAGCAAACATCTTGCACCTCTGAGGTCACTCAAACACTGACAGAACCCGACCCTCAGGGCTCCCATCAGCAATCCCACTACTGCTAAATGTGTGATTAAAAGTTGAACCAAGCAATTCTTGCCAAACCAGGGGGGAAGTTTCAGGGAATGAATAATTCTGAAATGATTCTGGGCATCCATGTGCATGAATGACAAAGTCTACCTAAGTCCGAGCCTTGGAGAGTAGGGGGGTTTCAAAACTTGGCTCATGTGAAATGGCAGCTCCCTCCATGTGTGGAATGCCAGTGCCTGGGCCCCACCCACAGGCTCAGCCAGGATGGGAGCTGCCTTCTTCCTCTTTTGATCACTGGAGAGGAACAAGCAAACTCCATCTCAGCAGTTTAGCAGGAAGCTGCTGCTGTCATTGCCTCTGGCTACTTATGAGGCCCCTGCAGCACCCCACGGGGCAGAGACAGGGACTGCAGCCAGGAGGGAGCTCAGGGAGGAGCCCGTGAAGCATGCCACACACCCTGTGGTGGTGGAAGTAGGGCATTGATCCACCCCAGGCACAGGCTAGGAGCACCTTCTCCCAAGGAAGCTCAGTGACCTCTTCCTTACTGTACTCTCTCTCTCCTTTTCACTTCCCACCAATGATCGACAGTCTAGGTCCATGGTCGGCAAACTGTGGCTCTTTGGCCCCTTGAGTGTGGCTCTTCCTAAGCCTTAGGAGTACCCTAATTAAGTTAATAACAATGTACCTACCTATATAGTTTAAGTTTAAAAAATTTGGCTCTCAAAAGAAATTTCAGTCGTTGTACTGTTGGTATTTGGCTCTGTTGACGAATGAGTTTGCCGGCCACTGGCCTAGGTCTTCTTGCCTTTACCATCAGCACATCTTTATGACATTAGGTTCATTACTTAACCAATGGGAACCTCAATTTTCTCATCTGTCAGATGGGAATGGTCCTCTTCCGGTTGCAAGAAGAGACTCATTTATGTTACATCAGAGGTTAGGAGACCCTTGGAAATCAGAATGGTGAGGGTCTTCAGCATAAGGCCATTGTGCCAAGAGACTGAACTGTTAGGCTCTAAGGGTCCCACAGCTGAACTGTTGACCGACCAAGAGCTCTGGAGTGGTGTCTGGAGTGGTGTCTCTCGAGGGAATATGTACGCACCCAGTCCTATCACATTAACATGGCTCAGCCTGTCTCCCTTTGTGTGTATCTCTCTGTCCAGTGGGCACTTCTGGAGAAAGAACTCAGATACGATTGGGTGACAGCCGTCTTCCCTGCTTGGCCCTCTCTGTGTGAAGCTGTGTTGTAGGTGCTGGACTGATTACAGGTCACCTGTCCTTGGGTCACGTGCCTGTTGTTTGCCTGATCAGACTGTGGAGGTCAGGGTCCCTCCCCCACAGGCATAGGTGGTGTTTCATGCTATGCCAGCGGGGATCAGGCATGTGTGCCATGCTCCCCAAATGCACCCTGTCATGAGAATCGTGACACTTATATCACACATCCAGGCTCCTGCCATGGAGAATCTGATTAGGTCTGGCAGTCAGAAAAATCTGAACATTCAGCAAGTGCCTTCAGGAGATTCTTAGGCTCCGCATGCAAGCCAGCTTCATGGATGTGACCAGCACAGTCACGCAGGGCCTGACACAGAGGGGTCTTGTGCTTGGGATTAATACTTCAGGGATGCTGTCTTAAATGTCTTCATCATTTTCTCTTGGAATTAGTGTTTTGTAAGTGAAGTCTGATGGGGTAATGGAGGGCAGTCCCACTATTTCCCCGCCTCCCTGGAACAGGTTCTTGGCCCCAGCTCATTGACCCTGGTGCCCCAGGCCCTGCTCCACCTCCTCCCCAGACCGAGACCACACCAGCCTCTGCCTGGGTGGGCACCAAGTTGTATCTGTGGGAGAGGTTTTTGTTCTGCTGTCCCTCCACCCTTGGCTGGGGCCTGCGCATACACACAGGGGGCAGGGTGGGGCACGTGTCCAACAGTGTCTTAGTATTGATGGTCCAACAGGAAATAAGATAAAATTCTCACTTTCATGAAACTTATGTGACAGCAGGAGAGGTAAGCCATAAATAAATGAGCAAATAATGTGGTTTCAAATCACAAGTGCTTTTTAAAAAAATAAGCAGAGTAATGAGGCTGAGTGTACCCATAGAACAGAGGCCATGCTAGGTGAGACTTTTTTTTTCCTAGATGAGATCTTAAGAGAAAGCCCTTGAAAGTGATATTTGTCCAGAGACCTGCATGATGGAAAGGAGCCATCTGTGGCCTCCCTGGTAGAGGAAATAGAAAGGAGAATGGCCCTGAGGAGGAAAGTAGCATGGTAGGCTAGAAGAACTTCCAGAGGTTAGTGTGGCTGCAATGAAGAGAGCACGGGAGAAGGTGGCAGGAGATCAGGGTAAAAACACAGGGGGGTCTAGGCAGTGAAGGCCCTGGTAAGTGGTCTGGATGGTGAGTGCCATGGGTAGCCCATTGGAGATGCAAGTCAGGACATGATGTGACTTAATTTACATTTGAAGCATTACTCTAGCTTCTAAATTTAAAATGAGCTGTGCTGAGCAAGAGTCAAAACAGATCCCAATTTAATCTATAAGGGCAGTATTACCCTGATACCAAAACCAGATAAAAACATTACAAGAAAACATCACAATATTCCTATGAACATAGATGCAAAAGTTCTCAACAAAACACTAGCAAACCAAAACAAACACTAGCAACCCAAATTCAACAACATGTAAAAAGGATTATTCACCACGACCAGTGGGTTGTTTCTCAGGAATGCAAGGTTGGTTGAATACCCCTAAATCAATGATGGGTCCTAGAGTTCTGAACATGTCTACTTTTTTGTTAAAATGAATCCCAAGATGTAGTATCCCTAAGTGAAAGGATACGGGAGAATATCTGGTTTGTAAAGGGTTTAGAGTTGTGGTTTATAACTCAGTGGGATCACATGGTAATTAGAGTGACGAATCACCCCAGTTCTGGTGTAACTCAAGTTCTTCAGTATATGTGTAAGGATGGATGAAATGGGAGAAAGAACCCAGGTCCAATTTTAGGGATTGTTTCCTGCAAGCTTTCCACCACCCCCACCACCCCGCCCCCCAAAAATATCATGATTAAAGTGTTCATACACTCTGGACCCAAGCTGTGCCTCCCCACCCCAAAGACTTGCAAGCTACTTTGCAGAAGTGTGTCTTGTTTAACTAATGCTTAGAAGGACAAAGTGGCATCAGCTCCTAGAGGAGATCCTGTAGTTTTTACAAGTGTGACATGCTGTAACTTGAGACTTCAAGGAGAAGAAAGGGATAGGACAATCTTTAGGAGGCTGGCTGAGGCGAGGACATGGAGCTCTGGGCGAAGGGTCGAGACAGGAGCAAAAGTCCAATGGCAAGGCTACTCCTTCTGAGCCTGAGGCGTCCATGGGAGCCCCCAGAGAGCCAGGATAAAAGGATCCCACCGGGAAGAGGGCAAGGGGGCCTGGGAAACCCACCCGCTCAGCATTATGCAGGAGTTGGGAAAAGCAGCTCACACAAAGTAGACAGCATGTGTGGGCTTGGTTGACTGAAAAAAAAACCCCACAAACCCACAAAACAAACAACAAAATAAAGCCAAACTCGCACCTTTGCAACCTCTCACCTCTGTCTCTCAAGGGGCCATCAGTGGACACTTACCTGTTCAGAAGTGACTTTACTGCTGTTGGTCTTAAATCAGAAGCTAAAATTGTGAAATGGTCCCTGCCATTTTGTGTTAATGTTTGGTTTTGAGGCCAATGAGCTGAAAACCATAAATTCAAAGTATCTGTAAGTAATGGACTCAGAGCTTCCATTAGTTCTCTTTGCTAATTGAGGTTTCCATTCTGTTAAAGGATTCCCGAATGTTCCAAGGCTATTTGAGTTGAATCCATGTTGCATCATCTCCTTTGTCCAAAGGCAGTGAGGTCATCTCTGACAAGCCTGGCATCGCTTCCGTGTCAGTTCTGGCAAAGAAAGGATCATCCATCTACATTTCAGTGTGAAGGTCATCACAGGAAAGAAGCCGCCCAGTTCTGCAGGGTCTCCAGTGTCCACAGGAGGACGCAGCGAGGATGAGGCCTTGTCACCCAGCCTGGACTGCGCTTACTCCAGGATTGCAAAGCTCATTCACTTCCAGGCTTTCCTTCCAGAGTAGCAGCTTGACCAGAACATCTTGTGATTTTCTGGTAACCTCTGTACCTATTGCAGATTCTTGAAGTAAAGATTTATCTTCTTCATGTGCCCCAAAATATTCTCCCATGAATCCAAACTGGGAGTGAATATCACATGATCAAATAGATTTGCTCTCTCTCTCTCTCTCTCTCTCTCTCTCTCTCTCTCTCTCTCTCTCATAATCTGCCTAAATTTGTACTACAGGTCAGTAATTTATCTTCCATGTCCCCAGGAGTTGATGCAAGTACATTGAGGAGCTTCCAGAAATTATTATTGAAGAGGAGGAGGAACAAGAGGCAGGAGGAAAAGGGCAAACAAAACAAAACTAACTCCCACCCCCGGAAAAAATCAGCTCTGTGAGGATAGGACTGGATAATTGGAAGAGAATGATATAGAGCGTTGGATGCCTTTAGCTATAAATAAATTGGAAAGGCTCATTAGGGGCACGCAAGGCAGGATCTCTGGGAAAAGAGAGAACACTGGCTTGGAAAGCGTAGCATTTTACTGGTTGACACTGCTGGTTGTGGACTATCCCTAACCGCAGATGATGTGCAGGTAGCATTCTTCCTGGTGGTGCAGTAACTGCCTCTCGTGGGAAAGCTCTAGAAAACCCCCATTAAACTGTTGTGTGTTGTTCAATTTCAGGGACAGTTATTTTTGATCATCAAATAAAATTCAATTTGCATAAAAAGTATTTATCAAGGTGTTACTCACATGAAAGACACTTTAAATTCATGATTTACTTTCATCTTTACAATTACCCTGCAAAATAGATTTTAGTCCATTGATTTTTTAAAATGAAAATAACTTATAGCTTGTCTATAAGAGATGCATCTAAGTGTTTTGCATTTCAGGGAAAATTCACATGCACACAAAGTAGCTCTACATGCAATTTTTGAAAACCACGAGAAGAACAATAATGTAGCATCTGGGTTTAGCTGAATTTGGCAGCACTAAACCCAGAGCTGAGTATTAAACACATACCCGCTTGGATGTTTATTGCAGGGGGGGACTGGCTGGTCAGAAGACATTCATTCTCTGGAAAGAAAAATACAGACAGATAAGAGTACTTGGTGAAAAAGAGAGAAAGGGCGCATTTCTCAGGTTCCCTTAGCTGCTAGGTACCACCTTACTCATTGGTGTCAGCTAGGTCTTCCCATGGATTTGCTCAAAGGACTGGTCT
>NW_006288615.1:4982269-4999410 GCF_000327345.1 Myotis davidii
AAGAGAGGCTCAACAGAGGAAGAGACAGGGGAAGGTTTTGAGTGAAGATGCTGTAGGGATAAAGGGTATAAGATGACCTAGGTTCTTCAAAGGTACCTCAGAGAAAGGTGTTTCTCTTAGCCCCGTGCATTCAGAACATCCTAGGGTTAAAAAAAAAAAAATACAGACAAGAGAAGCAAGATAAAGCTAAGCTGGGAAGTGTTGTGGAATATCAAAGCAGAAAATGGAGCTTCTGGACCCATTGGTAGGCATGAATTCTTAAAATAGAGTTTAATTCCAGCAGGGTACTGTGACCATACCTGCTAAGCAGATGCCTTTAAAAAAAAATAGCTATTGGCTGTAGCATGGGCTCGGCGCTGTCCGAAGTGCTAAAGAAACAACAGTGGGTGGGACCCAGGGCCTGCCCTCATGTTGGTTCCAACCTAACTAAAAGAATCAAATAGGTAAGCAGGGTTATGAAACTGAAGACGGTGCTCCAATAAGAAAGATCAAGGTCCTATGTACCCTGTGCAGCCCTGACTACGCCTGTGCACAGCAGCCATGGGAGGATGGAGGGGGCCGGGCATGATCCTCATTGTAAAAGTGAGGGGCAGCAGGCAGACGGCCAATAAGCCCATAGAAAGATGAGCTCAACATCACTAAGCCTTAGGGAATGCAAATCAAAACTACAATGAGATGCCATCTCACACTATCATGACGGCTACTATAAAAAACAAACAAACAAAAAACAGGAAGTAAGTGCTGGTGAGGATGTGGAGAAATTGGAACTCTTGTGCATGTTGGTGGTAATGTAAACTGTGGGAAACAAGATGAAGTTTCCTCCAAAAATTAAAAACAGGATTACCACTGGTCCAGCAATTCTGCCTCTGGGTATATACTCAAAAGAATTGAAAGCAGGACCTTGAAGGGTATTTGAATGCCCATATTTCATGGGCACTATTCACAGTAGCGGAAATGTGAAGGTTCATTAGTGGATGAACGAATAAACAAAATGTGGCGCATACGTACAATGGGACATTTCCGAGCATTCAAAGGGAGGAGATTCTGGGCTGCCGGCATGGATGAGCCTGGAGGGCACTATGCTAAATGAACTAGGACAAGTAAGTACTATGAATCCACTTATACAAGGTACTTAGGGTCATCAAAGTCATAGAGGAGAATCATAGAGGGGTGGTTGCCAGGGGTGAGGGGGAGAGCTGGACAGCTGGGGTTTCATGGGCACAGAGTTTCGGTTTTGCAAGATGAAAAGAGTTCTGTGGATGGATGGGGTGATGGTGGCTCAACCCTGTGAATGTATTAGTGCCTCCAAGCTGTACACTGAGCAATGGGTAAGATGGTGTGTTTTAAGTTATGTGTATTTTATCACAATGGAAACACAGTGGGTGAGGGAGGCCGATGCTGGGAACTCAGAAGCAGAGGGTGCAGGAAAAGTAAAAATGCCATTTACAGTATTTATTGAAAAGAATCCACCTATAAGGGACCCGTGCAGTTCAAACCCATGTTGTAAAAGGGTCAAGTGTATGTACATACAAATCATGGCTCTATAAAGCTGCCTTCAAAACAAACAAGCATCCTTATTGTCATGTCCGCTGCACGAGAATGTCACTGTTATTGGTTCCAGTCCTTTACAGGGAACATGAAGCAATGAACTTGAAAGAAGAGCCCTTTGTGCTCGAGCAGCTCCAGGCAGCTCCCTCTGATCCCTGGGTGGCCCGTCTCCGCCCCACCAGGCCTCCCTCTCGTGGGATGCATGTCTAACCCCCTCGGAGGCTGGGACCGTCCAGCCATCCTGCCAGCCTCCCTGGGAAGGACCAGGTGGCAAGCACCAGGCAGCAGACACTCACACTCCCCCCAAGAGGGCCGGGCTGCTTCATCAACACCATTTCCTTTCGCAGTTAATCCTGAGGATTGGATGCAGCTGTGTTCCTGCTCCCCGGTTCTTTCCTTTCAAAGCGGCTCCGTGCACTTTGATCTACAAAGACCCAGTCTCTTGATGTGGAAGTTGTTCGTCTTAATTAACGATTTGCTACTCTGTTCTAATTTGTTCTAGATTTGTTCACTTTCAGGATGCCACTTGGGCACCTGCTCTATTGAAGCAACGATGAAAGAATCCTGTGGTTACAGAACATGGAGTCCAGGCATGTGTGACCCGCCGCTGCTTCCGACTGGCACCTCCGTGTCTCTGCATAGCTCCCGGGTCAGTGGAGATGTGTGCTCCGAAGACCAGAGAGCCATGTACTGGGTGCCCGTGCTTTGGTTGGGACAAATATGGTCTTTGGGGAGAAGTCAGTTTCCGAAGGAGCAGGGATGACCTTCTATGACTCCACTCATGTCCCCCTCCTCCAAAAAACTACTAAGACAAACCAGTCACTTACAATTTTTGATACCCTAACACATCTCCAACACAAGACTCAGGAACACACACATACATGCATGTATACACATGTATATACACATGGTATGTGTTCATTAAAGAGTGTCCCTGGGCCAGAAGCCACCCAGCAGTCATGAGAGTCATGGAAATGGAAGGCTTCCACCACCAGCTGGATGTCTAATCCTGACCACACTCTAAGCAGGTGGCCTGAGGCCGTTTGAAGATGAAGATGCTGAGTCTGGAAGAGGATGAGGCATTTGCTGGAGGCCACCAGGCATTGGACACCAGAGCAGGCGAGTCTGGATCAAAAGCTCATGCCTTTTCCATGGAGCCAAAACCCCTTCCCAACGGCCCCATGAGGGACACCACACAGCTGGAGCGCAGCCTTCAGAGGAGTTCCAGTGCGAGACCCAAGCACCTGCCATGCAGCCTCCACGTCGAAATTAAAGTTTGTGGCTACAGACCTGTCTCCCCTCCCATGTGTGCCAAGCAAAGGCACCTAGGCCACCTGGGCAGATCAGTGACACCCTGGCATCAGGCCCTGGTGACCATCGCTGAGCCACATGTAGGGTGGGGGACCACTCTACTCCAGGATGACCTCATTGTACTAAGGCCACCGAGCGCTGGCTCTTAGTTCCAGGGTGCACTGAGAGGAGGACGGCACCTGTGTGGGCACCTGTTTCCCTCCCTGTACCATAGAGACATCCTCTATGTCACTGTTTCCCTTGGGTGGTACGTGGGCTTAGGCCCCATGTTGCCTCCTGGGGGCCCAGTGCCTGCCCAGTGGTTGTCCTGAGGTGCTGATGAGGGCTAAGGAGGTAGGAAGCTGGATTGTGGTCTGAGATCCCAGCCCAGACCTCCAACCCAGCTTCCCAGTAGAAAAGCTGATATATTATGTCTGCATCCTGTCAACCTTCAACTAGTTTGACCTTCAACTACTTTGGGACTTGGGAGTGAGATAAATTGGAGAGGCGGCTGGAAAGGACTGGCTTCTGAGGGCCTGAATTCATGGGTGGAGAGAGGGAAACTTGGCTGGGACAGGGCACAGCTCTAAGCCATCACACAGAGGAGCTCGGTGTGCAGAGAGGGGAGCTGGGCTGGCTGGTAATCAGCGAGGCCATGCACGGCAGTCACCTTGACCTGACTCAGCCAGGCCCAGCTGGGCCCAGCAGGGAGTGGAGAAGCAGACAGAGTCTTCGTGATCCCAGCCAACAGAGCTGCCAGGCATGGGCTGTGCGGGCAGCAGCGGGCAACTGCTCCCGAAGGCTCTCTCTCCAATTTTCTCACCAGCTCCGCATTTATACTCGGAGAGATTTGGGTATAAATTTTCCTCTTCATCTTATTTGACCTTCCTCTAAGGTCAGGGCAGAGTGAACCAGTCATTGTGTGGCCTTCTGCGTTCACTCTGAGATGCAGAAATGTGCTCGTGAGGATTCTGCATTTGGTAGGCATGGTAGTTCTTATTAATAAACAAATGAAACTGTGTAAAGACCCACATAAGAGAGGAAAGTGGAGGTAAAGTTGAAGGGCATTCACATAAAATTAACCTTACATGAGACTGGGACCTGGAACAGAAAATGGAGGTAAAGTTGAAGGGCATTCACATAAAACTGAAGGTCAAATTAACCTTACATGAGACTGGGACCTGGAACATCTGAGGGTGGGAAGGGATGACACGGACACTCCCACACCTAGGGTGGCAGTTAGAGGAGTTTCAGGATGTAAAAGGGACTGAGCAGAGAGAGGTGAGTGCAGGCCCAGCCCATGCCCGCCCTGGGCGCCAGGCCTGCGGAGTCACATGCTGAGCATAGTGAGGTTTGGGGAAGGCAGAGGGAGAAGCGTTGGTCCCACCGGCCAGCAGGCAACTTCAAAATCACCCGCAGCAGCTGCTATTCAGGAAGCTGCTGAGGGCGATTCTCCTGGTGAAATGGAATAAATGCTGAGAAGTAGAGAGAATGAACTCTAGGAGTTAGGTTTCACTGGCCAGAGCAATTCTGCAGCAAGAGGCAGAGGTAGGTGCCAGGGTGGCCAAGACACTGCCACTGCCCACCCTTGATGCAGCACCGGTGCCAAGTGAGCAGGGCTCAGAAGGAAGTGGAAATGCAAAGTCCTTCTAGACTTAGCATGTGCACAGAGGAACACAAATCTAAGACCTGGTAATTAAACTTCCTAAATTTTGCACAAAGATAAGACATGTCAGAAGCTACTCTTTGATAGAGGAAACAGGGATGTTTGACTTCTTTTCTTTGTATCAGGCAGCCATTGCTACAATAATGCTGCTTAACAAACAAGCCCAGAACCTCAATATTTATTTCTTGTCCATAGGTTTGTGTTGGGCTGTGGTTCTGCTGCACTCAGCTAGGATCTGCTGGGCTTGGCTCCAGGCTGTGGGCTTAGCTCAGGTCTGTTCAATGAATCTCCTCATTCTCCTTAAAACAGTGGCTATCAAGGCAGGTGCCTTTTATGGCAGAATTGCAAGAAGCCAGGTCAAACCATGCAGGCCCATGAGAGGCCTCAGTTAACATCTTGTTTTCTAACATTCCATTGGCCAGTGCAAGCAAGTCATGAGACAGAGCTCGAAGGCAACCAGAGATATCGGTTATCCTCCCCACATCCCACTGCGAGGTGCAAAGTCATCTGGGGGGAAAGTCTGGATGCGGAGCCTCTTTCAAAGAGGGGATGAAGGACTGAACCCACAATCCCATTCACCACTTTCCTAATAGGAGATTTTTCTCAGAGGCTGTTGACCTGTAGGGTATGTTATAGACTCATGGTACAAACACTCCAGACAAGAATGAAATCAAGAAAACCTTTCTTTCACATTCCCTCTCTCTGTCTTCTTCCTTGCAGCGACACCAATGTCCAGGCGGCCTTTGGACATGCTGTTGGCCTTGCATTTTTGGAGAATCTTTGGATCATATTGCACAGGCTCGGGTGAAGAAGCTACACGTTTGAGTGGACTGTGGCATTGCTTTATTCAGGAGGAGGACCTGAATACACAGCACAATGAGTGGGACACAGTTTAAGACAATTTTTGAAACAGAATGTATTTTTAGTCTCAAGCACAATACATCATGTGGCAAATTTGATTAATGTTCTATTCTGTACCTTCCAGAATCGTCCTGGGGAAAAGGCTAACCTGCTTACCCATGTCCTGGACCCCTGCAGGATACACAAAGGAGCAGCAGTTAAAATTAGAGCTCTTCCTTCCGGACAGGTCCAGCCACAAATCCCTGTAGACCATCAGCCTGATGGTGCCATCCAGTGGGCTGAGAGCACAAATTGCAGAATCCGTGTTTACCCTTCATTTCTCACACTTTCAGAGGGGAGATATATTGGTCAGTGTGGGCTGGGTTATGCTGCTGTAAGGAAGAAGTACAGGCACAGGGCACAGTGGTGGACCCCAGGGAGTGTTCAGCCCCCCTCTGCTGCAGTATGTACACCGAGGTCAGGCATAGGGCAGGATGCACGTCTCCCGGCTGGCTCGGGAGCAAGGCTGACGAGAACCCCAGGTGGGTCCATAAATCTGAATGAACTCTTCCATATTCATTTACCTCTTAAACAAACAAACTCTCTTTTGTTGGTTTTAAAACAATCTAGTGTTGTATTTCTTAGGGCTTATTACTAACTAGGACCCTAACACCCCCAAAGTCCATCTTTATTCACTTGATTTTTTAAAAAGTTTTAGTAATTTTTTTGTTAAAGTTTCATGAACATAGAACACACATACAGAAAGATACACAAAGTGAGTAATAAACAGATGAATGAATTCTCATAAAGACACATATAATTAACACGTAGATTGTAACATTACATCCCTCAAAGCAAGAAACAGAACATTCCCAGCCCCGTGTCCCCTCCTCCCCTTATGTTCACTTTCAATAACCAGCCCCCTCTTCCCACCATTCTGACCTTGACCATCATAGATTCACTTTGCCCGTTTTAAAACCTCACATCAACAGAATCGTAGTTTACATTGTTGGTGCCTGACTTCTATTGTTCCGTATTATGTTCTCGAGCTTCATTTATGCTGGTGGGAATAGTTTTGATTTGTCCATTTCCATCTCGGTGTGAGAACCCACTGTACGTCTTCCTCTCTTGTTGGACTCTCGGGCTGTTTTTGACTATTGTGAATACTGTTCCTATGAAAATCCTAGTGCGTGTGTGTGTGTGTGTGTGTGTGTCTTCCGATGAACCATCACATGCTTTCTGCCAGGTATGTACCTGCGAGTGAAATCCCTGGGGACCAGGATGTAACAGGGCACATGTCCGTTCAGCTTCTAGCGTGCTTGTGCCCATTTACACTCCCTTTAGCCGTGTAGGAGGGGAATAGGAGCTCCAAATGCTCACCAAAACCTGGCCTGATGGCTTTCACCTGAGCTATGCTGGTGGCTATGGAGTGACACCTCCTTGTGGTTCAATGTTGCATTTCCCTGACGACTAAGGAGACTGAGCACCTTTCCTCACACAGTACAGTTCACAGCAGAGCTTCTTTTGTGAAATACTTGCTCATGCCTGTGGCCCATTTTTGGTCAGGTTTTCTCTTCCCTTTTTCTTTTCACTATGTAAGAATGCTTGATATTTTCTACATATGAGTGCTGGGTCGGGAATGTGTCTGGAAGACATTTCTCCCCCTCCATGACTTACTATTTCCCCATCGCCTTTTATTTCCCCACGTTAGCTAATAATTCAAACAGAGCCATTTCCCCTGCATCGGAACAACCCATCATAGGTCTTTGTGCATCAGGAATGGTCCGATGTTCTGGTCCTAACTTTTCAGCCTATCATTGATTGCCCTTCTGATTGGTTTATGAAGAGGTGGGTCAGCACGGTCCTCCTCCTGAATAAAGCAATGCCACAGCCCACTCAAACGTGTAGCTTCTTACATGGGACCCTAGTGGGAAACATTCTTTTACTCAGAGGTGTCAGCCACAATTCATATTAACATGCCCTCAATCCAGCCGTCTTCCAAGATATTTCCACCTCTATTTCAATCATATTTTTTAGAGAGAGGGGAAGGGGGATGGAGAGACAGAGAGAGAGAGAAACATCGATGTGAGAGAGACTCATCAATTGGTTGCTTCCCTCACTAGCCCTGGTCAGGGTTGGGATCAAGCCTGCTACTGAGGTACATGCCTTTGATGAGGAATTGAACCCGGAACCCTTCCATCCAAGGGCCAATGCTCTACCCACTGAGCCAAACTGGCTAGAGTTGTTCCTCTTTTTTAAACACAAAGGGACCACCACCAGTCCTGGGAACTCCCACTGAAGGAAAGTGCAAGCAGATGTGTGCCCTGGCCTTGGGGACAACCAAGGCTCCTGTTTCTCCCCCAGGAGGCTCACACTGCCCCAGCGCCCAGGCATTCCCAAGACGTATTTAGATAGGAATTTAAGATACACATATTCCAAACGTGTCTGTGAATGACTGTTTATTAAATGATACAAATATGCTCTAAACATGTATACAAACATGAAAACATGTCTAAAACAAAAAAGTCACCTCTTTGATTCTAACTCGGGGCTAATAGTTTTCAATATCCAAGAAATGCTCCTCTTTGATGTTTGTCTTTCAACATTCGATGCTCATTTTTCAACATCTCGGATCCATTGTTTTCTATTCTGCTGAGCGAGGCCAACGAGGAGTTATTTTTTATAAAACATGGGAGCCGGAGCCGGCGCCACACGCGCTTTGATGTCATTGTTCTTCTGACAGCTCTCTCTGCGGAATTAAAAATTATTTGTGGTCTTGTCCTCATGTGAGACCATGAAGGAAATAAAACTATAAACACGCTGCTCATGGAACTTCCAAGTAGTACCAACTGGGAAAGACTCTCCTACTGCAGCCTCAGCAGAAACGCTTGTTGCTGCTAATTAAATGACTGATTCATAGGGTCACTGTTTTATTCACGGTCTTCATAAAAGGCACAGTGACAGCACAGAAGTACAGAACCACTATAACAACCTCCTAATGTCCCCTTTGACATCCCGCCCACTTTTCTTGTGCTTATTAAAATCGTCAACTTTTCAAAATAAAAAATAAAAATAAAATCATCAACTTTTCTTGAAGCTGATCTGGGAGAAGGAGGCCTGAAAAGCCTTACAACTCACCCAACAGGCAGTGAAAGGGGGTGCACATTTTGGGGAGAAGTTCTATATTGCAAAGTTATAGCATGTATCTTGCTTAATTCAGTGGTAACTCTAGCAACTACCTATAATTGGAGATCAGTGAGGAGTGATCTCCACGAAAATTAACTTTGCTTTGGGCCATTTTATTTAAAGCATAAATATTTTGAGGAAGGAACAGTTAGATGTTTTTGAAAGAGAAGGGAGTAAAGAGGGGAAACTCAGCACGTGTGTGTGTGTGTGTGTGTGTCTTCCTTACTTCTCCTGTTTACTTTCCTGAACCATAAAACTGGGGAAATGACCAATAAAAAAGAAAAACACATTTGAAAAATATACATTTAGTTACATTCATTTTTAAAATGCATTGCTTAGAAACAGAACACATTTGTTCTAATTTATGTGCATGAACTGCAACCATGACACACGCGATACCTGTTTGGAACATGAAATAAAACCCCGTTACTGCTGAGGATGAGGGGTCAGTACACTCTCTCCCAGAAGGAGGCTGGGTTGGGTCATGGACATGGGCAGCATCCAGATTGCTGCCTGGGGGCCCAACCTACAGTACCATTTACTAGCTGCATAAGCTTGGACAAGTTTCCAAATTCTCTGAACCTAGGTTTCCTCATCTATAAAAGGGTCATCGTAGTACCAGTCTCTTTAAAATCTTTCTTCTTTAGTAGTTAAGGTTTTTAAAGCTTGTATGTTTGAAGTGACAACACACTGTAGGTTTGATTTGTATTTTATCATTACTACTCATTTCTAAATCATTTGTAAATTTACTTTGACAGTAGTTGGTTTGCCCTTTGACTTAAAACTATTTGAAAGAGTACATTCAACCCTAGCTGGTTTGGCTCAATGGATAGAGTGTCGGCCTGCAGACTGAAGTGTCCCAGGTTTTATTCCAGTCAAGGGCACATACCCGGGTTGTGGGCTCAATCCCCAGTAGGAGGCGTGCAGGAGGCAGCCGATCAATGATTCTCTGTCATCATTGATGTTTCTATCTCTCTCTCCCCTTTCCCTTCCTCTCTGAAATCAATAAAAATATTTTTTTAAGAAAAGAAAGAAAGCATGCATTTGCCATGTCCCAGCACTTACAATTGGTCTGTTTTATCCATCTGCAGTCTGTTTCTAGATTCAGTGCATTTTGGTTAAATAGGGGACCTGTCATCACGTTTCTCTTTAGCCTACATATAACCAAATTTTGTAAATATTCCATGGTTATTTGGGAGGAAAAGACCTTGACTCTATTTGTAGGACACAAAATTCAATATCTACTAAAATAAATACATTCATTGTAATGTACAAATCCCTTTCTCCCTTATTTATTTCTTGTCTCTATCTGGCAGATTCTGAGTTGGTGCATCAATTATTATTATCATTCCATTATTATTGTGTTTTGATCATTTCTCCCAGCAACTCCAAGATTTGCACTTTCACATGTTTCAGGGTATGCCCACTTGTGCATCAAACACATTCATGACTTTACCCATCGAAGCATTTTTATGGAGGATGAGACTAAGGACTAGAGAGCTGTGCTAGCTTTTCCTTGTTATGGAACAACTTTCCTGCCTCTGGTGTAACCTCTTTAACCACCAAATTTGGCCAAACCACATGTTGTGCACAGAAATCAGTTTGCTCAGTAATTTCACTAATGTTCTCAGAGACTCAGCTGGTATCTTTTCCCTGAATGTCATCCAGCCACTTCGTGGCGCTCGTTAACTCTTCCAACGCATTAGTTTACAATTTCTTAAATGATGGGGTCGCCATGACAAAATGAGCAGGGTCTAATTTGTACCCAGACATGGGTTTCTACTTTTGGCGAGACTTGCTCTTTTTCATCCTCAAAAATTTACTGTGAACATTAAAAACTCAACCACAGTTGGGGTATTTCCAAAGTGACGTTGAGTTAAGCTATAATTCTCATTTTGCCTTGCTAAATAAAATGGACTCTGTCCCAATAGGAAAGAAATTTAAACCCATTTCTCAGTCCTTAGTTCATATCCATTCATATTTGGAGTTTGATAGTTCATGGAATTTGAAGAGGTAATAAGAAGGATTTCCTCCTCTCTCCCCTCCCACCTTAAGATCATCTTTCTGGGGGAAAGAACTTATTTTAGATACCTCTTTATATATTTTATGCATTTATGCTGCCATTACTTAATCATAAATTTCAAAGAAGTGAAATTGTCAATCAAAGAGTGAGAAACTTGAAATTTTGATGCATAATTTGAAATTGCTCTTGGAAATGCTTATCCCAATCCACACACTCAGATCTGGTGTGTAACAATGCCCTCACCACACCAGACACTGCCAATCTCTTATGCTTTCGGTCTGGTAGAAAAAAATGTATGTATCAACCCTCAAATTTGCATTTCTTGAACTGCTGGTAAGTTTTTTAGATTTTCCTAAATTGATTTACTTATTTACTTTTCCTGTTTCATTGATATGTAATTGACATGTAATGTTGTATAAGTTTAAGGTGTGCAACAGCATGATTTCCAGTATTTATATATTACAAAGTGACCATCACAAGCTTGGTTTAAAGTCCTACTGCCTTAAATTCACGGAGTTTCAGTTTTCAGGACTATCTACTAGTGTGTTCAGTCTTAAGGGGAAAATAAGTTGTTTTGTTTTGTTTTGATTTGTTTGAGAAACCAGAGAGCAGTTCTGCAGATTGAAACAGAGTCCTGAGGCAAGACTGCCTCCCATTTGGTATTTGCCACGAACACTGGAGAGTTCTGATCACAGTCAGAGCCTCCATTACGAACTTCCCTCTGAGACCGAGGTTGACTAGATGGACAGACGGTGTCATTAACAGTCCTCAGTCACAGCCAGTGCCGAAGGGCCTTGATGAGGACCCAGGGAGAAGCTGACACACGTGGTGCACGTGTCACCGTGTGGCACAAGACCAGCACTTCCTCTTTAGAGCCACTGCATCTCTTTGGCGACTGGACATGTGTGCGGCCAGGGACAAGCCGCCTAGCCCGGTTCTAAAAGCCAATGCCGATCAGCCAGTAAAATGCAGGTGGCAGGGCTGGTCTACTCAAGGAGGAGTTGCTAATTCTTCATCCTTAAGGAGTGAGGACAAGGTTTAGAGCTCTTGGAATATGCACTGTCTCCAAAGCATAAAGAATTTATTATCTACTTTTCTAAACAAAGCAATAATTAAATCACTCCAGATAACTAATACCATGTTTTCAGGAGCCATGAGTGACAATAAGCTAATATTTGTACAGTTGACCTTAAAAAAATGACAGCTAGAAGCTCTTGGAGAGATGCCCAGAAAGGCACCAATTATCAGAGGATTGAGCAACGCTGTGGGGAATGGAACTTTCAGAATTCTTCAAAAAATAGTTTGCAGTTTTGTAAATGACTGTGCTAGAGTGAGTGTGGCATTAGTCTCTGACGGTATAATTACAGTTTAATTGTATAGCAATTATGTGTTCAATAGTAATGGAGGGGAAATCCGGTACCCAGTCAGCTGCCACCACCATAAAATGTAGACTTTGTAATTCCTACGGCTGCTTTCTGGTGGCTGTTTGATCATTCCGTTGTACTTGGGCATTTACAAAGATGGTGAGAATTCTCTCCAAGGCTGTTGGACACACAAATACCCCAAAGAAACAGCCACTGTCTATCCAAAGCTCAGCTAGAGGCTATTTGACAGAATGTTCTGAAAGCGTATTTAGGAAAATATTCCCCGTTGTGCAATCAGCTCCCATGGGACAATGAAGTCTCCAGAGAAAAAAGAAAGCCTTTAGCAGGGGGCTGAGCGGGTGCAAGCACGTCATCCAAGATTCTCCTCTGACGGCCCGTTCAGAACTGTTCTGCTTTCTTTCTGCTCTCAATGTGAAATAAGTCAGGCTGGGAACCACAACTAGCATTAATGAGCAATGAACCGATCCCTCATCCCAAAAATTCGAGTGTTATTTTCTCCCCCATTTTATACTTCTCATCCCCCCACCTCGCTCACTTAGACATCCATTGTCTGGCCTCTGAAAGGCCTGGAGTGGCAGAGAGGAGGAACCTTTCCAGTGAAAGGTTCCTGCTGCCTGGGAAAAAAGTGTGTGCCAATTTCTGTGGTGTAAATACTCCCACCATGGCTTTCAGGCAACATGATTCCACTCAATGCACAGTTGAAAGAAATGCACACAATTTGCTTTCACAATCCTCTCTCTCATTTCAGGATTATTTGAAAGTTAAAGACTTTATATCCCCCTAAATATTTTAGATCACTCTGTGCATGTATTTTAAAAAACATAATGTTCTTCAATTTCATTGGGGAACTAGATATTATTCTTCTTATTTTCTTCCAAGAATCCAAAACCCATATCTGTATTCTGGGAACCCCCAACCCCAACCTCACGAATCTTGGTAGGAAGCAGAACCGGAAATGCCAGAGCCTCTCTTTCCCAGCATCCCTTGCAGGTGGGGCATGGTCATGTGACCAGGCTCCCCCCATCAGGTGCCCACCTCATCTTTTGACTTGGGAGTTGGTGACACACATCACCCTGCATTGTAGGCTGACGGTGGCTGTGGTGACTGATGGTGCAGCCTGGCCTCCCTTCTCCTGCCCACTTCCCAGCTTAGTTCCAGGAGCTGCTCTAATCCCTTTCCATGAGCTCTTTCCTTCTCGCTAAATCACCGGAGCTGCCCCAGATGCCGTGGCACTGGACGGTGGGGGTTTCATGCTTTCACCACAAGTGTCTCGCCACACAGAGAACAATATGGAGTCACTGTCACAGTAAATGTAGAACCAGGACGGGAACACTTTCCCCTTGCTCACTCTGTCTGGAAATGACAGAGGGCAACACTGTCCTGGAGTCGGGCTTCCTGGGCTACTGTCTTGGCCCCACACCTCCTGACAGAGCTATAGGTCCTAGGACAGGCCGCCCTCCTCTGGACCTCAGTTCCCAGAGAGGCAGGGAACCAATAGGGGTGGTGCTCACAGGATGGCTGTGAAGAGGAGAGACACCTGTGAGGTATCTTATACGGCTGGTGCACACGGAGGGCTCTGTGGCCTCGCTGCCAGGTCTTAGAATGTTCCTGCTGTCACTGTACGTCTCTACCACCCACAGCAGCCTCTCAACCCCCTAACATTGGAGCATAAACTATATGTTTATCCTTTAACACAAACTGTATTTTACAAAGGCAATTTTCAAGGTGTTGAAATCGGGTCGTGAACCCCAAAGACACTCACATTCTCCGGGTGTGGGTATAACCTGGTGAAGAGCCCCTTGTGCAAGGAATTGACAGGTCTGGGTAGGAGTCAACCAGGTCTGGGCAGGAGTTAACCAGGTCTGGGCAGGCTAACTACTCCCAGATGTAGCTTAAATCACCCTCCATCTGTCCTGCCCCAAGGAGGGCAATGACCTTTCGGCAGGACTGCTAACTCTGCCTGTCATAGGCTTTGAGAGAGGATGTGACTTGGTCTTAGGCAGCAGAGTTGATACTGGGTCAGGGGCCTCCGGGTTTGGAAGTCTGAGCCATTTCATCGATGGCAGCGGACAGTTAGCAGGACACTGAGTGCAGGGGTTGGTGGGTGGGGAGATGACGGGGGAAGGTGCTTTCTCTTGCACGGAGAATGGGTGATAAACTGGTGCCCCTTTTATAAAAAGCGACCAGGTGACATGCTCCAAGAGCCTTGAGAGTATTCACAACCTTTGTCTAATCTGTGAGGGACTCAACCAGAGACACAGCCAAAGCTTTAAAATCAAAATGGTCTATTTCAGCGTTATTTATAAAGGCAGACATTTAGAAGACCTAAAATAACAAAGGGTGGAAATGACTTCAAAATTATCATGCCTTCCTCTATGCAGCCATCAAAATCCATGATTCAATGGCATGAGAAATTGCTCATGAGGTAATGTTAAGTGAAGAAAAGGACATAAAACTATACTCAGTATATCATATGTGTATCATATATATGGAAACAGTATATCTTATATGTATGTGTAAACAAAAAATGTTAAGAAGAATTCTAGATGGGTAGAGACATCATTGGTGATTTACAGTATTTTCTAAAATCCCTACAATGAGATTTTGTAAAAATACCTACAAAATTCTCTAGTGCACATTTTATTTAGTTTATTTTACTATTTTTTTCACCAGCTTTATTGAGATATATTTGACATATAAATTATGTAAGTTTAAGAGATATAACATGATGATTCGATACATGTATATATTTCAAAATGATTACAACATAAGGTTAGTTAACACATCCATCACCCACATAACTTCCTTTTTTGTAGTGAGAACATTTAAGATCTATTCTCTTACCAATTTTCAAGTATACAATTGGGCATCGTTAACTATAGTCACTGTGCTGTACCTTAGACCCCATGACTTATTCATCTTCTACCTGGGAGTCTGTGCCCTGTGCCTACATCGCCCACCCCCATCCCTACCCCACCCCCACCTCCATAGCCCCTGGGAACACCATTCCACTCTGTTCTAGTGCACATTCATGTATAAAAATGAACACATACAGCAAGGAAACTAAATGGTCTGGATTCCAATAATAAAAAGAAAATATTCTGGTAAGATTAGATTAAAAGCAAAACTAAATAAATAAACCTGACATCTCAATTCATAGGACAAAGTTGAAATCTATTAAGAACGGGTAAATCTTGTCACTTAAAATGAACGCATTATAGAATTAACCAGGAAAGGATGTTCTCAGACCGGTACTCAGGGCAGTGTGCTGGGCAGAGCCGAAAGCCCTGGAAAATCAGTTGTGAATTTGAGTTTCTGCCATGAACGTCTGTTGGCCAGAGGAGTGTGGGGACCCCGTCTCTCTCTGCATCATTTTCTTCTCCCCTAACAGCAGAACACTGCGGGGACCTCTCCGTGCTGCGGTGCAATTAAATACGCTGTCTGTGCACTCTCATAATAGTATGTGTAACTAGCTGCGCAATAAATTTCCTTTTCATTTCCTGTGCTGAACGGCTTCACAACAAAACAGGCAAAGGAAAATGTATTGGACATGCGAGGGGAATGATAGACAGCAATGCAATTGTTGTGTGAGATGGTAACTCACTGTTGCCCGGATTCAGACAGTGGCAACCCCCTCCAATGGCTGTCTGGAGAGCAGGAGACGTACACAGGCCTGTGTCACCGGTACAGCTGCACAATGTCAGTTACTTTCAAGATGTAAAATCATATTTATGTGAAGTGATTATATTTTTCCAAGGTCATAAATAAATTCTCCACAAATGTTAAAGAAGTAAAAATCTTATAACCCACATTTATGACTCCAATATAATATCTAATATTAGTATTTATGTTTAAACTGGAAAAACTCCATCCCCTGCAACATTTTCAAGTGCTCTTCTGAATAGTAATTGTATATGACAAATGAAATAAACATTTTAACAGTAATTTATTTGGAAAATAAAGTACTCTGTATTGAAATAAAAGTAAAATAATAAGTAAAACCATGCCTTTAAAATGTAATTGAATATTAGATTTTTCGATGCAGGGTTAACTTAAGAGCTCTTATGTAATAAAAAAAATCACAAAAGAGACATTCAAAGGATTTGGTAATTAAAAATGCTTAAATATATAAGTGAGGACAGAGTGAGATAAAAACATTCCCAGAAAACATCCACAGTCCATACAGTGCTCACAAAAATTGATTAGAAAAAAATTAAAGATCCCACAGATAAATGGACAAAGGATTTCCACCACAGGGCATGCTTCATTAACTCATATATAATAGATGGGAAGCAAATAAGAACATTTAATTAAATGCCAATATATTCTTCCCACGTGCTGAATGTCACTCTAAGCACGGACGTGTTAACTCCTTCACCTCACAAACACCCGCAGATGGTCCAGCTAAAAACCTCCACCCCTTCAGCGTATACTGAATGACACCAAGCAAAACCACTGAAAAGCGACTCAGTGCAATATTGAGATTGCTCCCAGTCTTCCATGATAGTAACAAAACCAGTGGTGGCTCCCGGTCGTGGGTCACTGTCATTTTCAAAGCCCCATTGTACATCAGCTCGTTTTCTGTTCCACCCTCTGAAGTTTCAGGGCTGCGTTCACCTTGTTCGCCTTGGGCCTAATGAAGCTGAGAGGGCAGAGATGCGCCCAGAACAGCACTGACCTCTGGCGGCCCTGCGGGGCGCTCTGAGCTCACCTGCATCTTCTTCTCTCCTCTCGCCACTGCACCTGCCGATTTTATAGACGGAGGGAACGACGGCGAGGCAATTCAAGTAAGAATCTGATCACGCAGTCAGTGAATGGAAAAACCAGGGCTTGACCTCAGCAGTTCTGGGTCTGAACCCACGACCCACACACGTAGCCCCCAAGGCAGCGGGCCTCAGAGTGTGGCTCCCAGATCAGCAGCCTCCTATCATAAGGGAACTGGTTAGATGCAGATTGTCACCCACCTCTCTGGTCTGGACCAGAACCCCTGGGTGAAACTCAGCAATCTGTCTGTTTGCAAGTCCTCAGTGATTCGGATGCCCTCATCTGTGTGTGTGTGTGAGAGTGTTTGTGTGTGTGTGTGTGTATACACTTATATACATGCACCTATGAACACACATGCACCTGGCTGCGAACTGGTGAGACGAGGGCCCAAATCCAGGTTCAGGTCCGACTCAGATTGCAGAGCAGCTTTTCTGAGCTC
>NW_006288615.1:4999452-5002362 GCF_000327345.1 Myotis davidii
ACTGGGAAGGCTTAAAAGCAATTTGTCAACAATAAGAACAAAAGACACAAAGAAACAAAAAACACTGTCCTGACCCCACCCCAGAATAGTTAAGTAAGGTCGGTGCCAGCACTGTCTTTGTTTAAAGCTCCCCAGATGCCAAACATCTGTTTTCCCCGCTGTCTTATAATCCTTGGCAATTGGTTCACATCCAAGAGCCAGGCCCTAAGAACTGTACAGTCGCTGATGGGGTCACTGTAGGGGTCAGCCTCCACTGTCAGCAATCGCTGGGCTGTGCCTTTGGGAAACCTTCATGTTTTTTCTGTGAGTGTTCTAAGTGTTTGAGCCCTAAGAGGAACAGTAAGTGTTCACCTCTGGCTGATCAGAAGTCCCCAGAGTAGGTTCTCCTGGTCTCCTTCCCCAGGAAGGGGTCAGGGGTCAAGTGGGGAATAAGCCTGGGGTCTGAGTTTCTGTATGAACCTTCCACGGGGCCTTTGGGGGCTGTGATGTAAGTCAGATTGTTCCCCTGCTTTCCTTGTACAGGTTCACCTCTGTCCTCACTTCTTTCATGCTACCTTCGTGGGTTTATAGCTTTTTATTGTTTCCGTGGTATTTCAGGAAAAAGAGTTACTCCATGCATGTGCTACGTTTGCCACTCCCAACCAAAAATTTGTACAAAACATCCTAACAGGGTCCTCCTTTAGCCCAGTGTTATGTCCAACCACACTCCCTCAACTCTCTAGAGAAGCAGCCACCTCCCATCCTTCTGCACTTACACTGCTCTCTCCTGCCACAGGACCTTTGCACGTGTTCCTCTCTCTACCAGGGATACTCTCCCTTCTGCCTGCTTAACCCCTTTTCACGCTTCATAGTTCTATCTGTGCTGGCAGGGCACTGTAGTGTAGGTTGGTTATTTGACTAATACCTGTCTTCCCAACTCAACCGCAAGTTCATGAAGTCAGAAAAACTCATCTGATTGTAGGCTCTGTTGCATGTATCTCTTCGACTCATCAAATATTTTTTGAATGAACAACGGAGTAAATGGGCAACATCAAGTAAGCAGAGAGAGGACAGGACCTCTACTACCCCTGTCTCCACGCTGCCTTCCCTTTGCATGTGTCTCTCTCTGGGTCCACATTTCCCCCTTTTATAAGGGCACCAGCATTTAACCATTAGGATCCACTCCACTGGCCTCGGCTTAACTTGGTCGTCGGTAAGACCCTACTCCCAAGTCAGGTCACAGTCAAGGCACCGAGGGTTGGGGCTCCAACATCGTTTGGAAGGACACGTTTTCACCCGTGACCAGTGCTAACACGATTTCCTTTCCTGACATAAATCACACTTGACTAGGGCTTTAGCTCTTTTAAACTAGGGCCGTGTTTTGTTTTGCTTTTTTCCCCAAACATTTAATAGTTGGTTTTAAGTGGGGGTACAATTCATGTAGCATAAGTTAACCATTTAAAAGTCAACAATTCAGTGACATTTTGTCCCTTTACAATGTCCTGAAACCATGACCTTTATCTAGTTCCAAGACATTCTCATCACCCCAAAGGAAACTCTGCGCCCACTAAATACCTGCTGTCCATCCCCCTGCCCCAACTCCCTATCACAATACTCTACTTTCCCCCGAGTATACCCACAGAGCTCACAGCACCCGGGAAGTCAGGAATACTATTGTGTTAGTCAGGGCTCTCCAGAGCAACAAAACCAACAGGGTACACACACACACACACACACACACACACACACACACACGCATGTGCACACACACAGGAGTGTGAGAGGAGGGTGCTGTCTGAGCCCAGTCTGCTCTGTGGTCCACACTGTCACCCATGCTTGGCCGTCCGTGGCCACACTAGCCTTAAGCTGCTGGCTCTGACATCAGCCCTGACCACGGATGCTCCGCTGAGGGAGAGGTGCGCTGGTGATGGCGAGGGCCGCGGCCATCTCTCTGCCCTGGGTCCTGTTCTGCCACAGCTCGCCCCCTTGGCTCTACTGTCAGGGTTCCCTCCGGGCTGCTGGGAGGCCGGGAACGGTGGGCAATCCTCTGATAGCAGCTCGGGGCCTCCCATCAGGGAGGTTTCCAGGTTCTATGCATCCTGACAGTCACCTCCTCCAGGCACTGTGTGTCCCTTCCTTTCCTGCCCCCTGATCCCCTCAGCCCTGCGCTCTGCCACCATGTCCATGCCTCATGCTCCCCCCTCTTCTCCTCCCCACTCCCCGACTCTCTTTGCACTTCCGGGCCTCAGAATTGTCCATGGTATTTGCTAAAGTAAACATGTGCTGCTCTTTCGGGCTGCCGAAAATCACTGTGGAAAGAACAGATCACAGGCCACATGGGAGATGTGTCTCTCTCACATTGATCTTTCTCTCTGTCTCTCCCTTCCACTCTCTCTAAAACATCAATGGAAAAAATACCAGAGGGGGCGGGGGGCGGTCATGTACCACAGCACCATGGCAGATGAGGTCCTAGCTGTCATCTTAGTAAGTCCTGTAACTGCCCCAGGCCTGCTGTGTCTTCCCTGCCATACTCTAGCCAGGCAGCCGCATGCCCATGTCCCCTAACCACCGCCCTCTGGGGTCAGCCCCGTCTGGGTCACTGACGACGAGCCTAGCCCACACCTGCTGGCTGGCAGAGCCTGGGGCCCTCAGTGCCTTCTCCCCAGTCTCACGGGGTTGCCGCTGGCCTGGACACCCAAGCCATGGAGTCACTTTGTGTCCTTCAGAACGCCTACCCTCAATTTCCATTACGGCGGAGGCATGTGGAAAAAATCACCAGGACACCCTGCCCCCGCCTGCAGGGGCCTGACACTCCCGCCGCCTTTGCTGAACGGACCAACGGAGGAAAGAACCGCGGGGGACAGACCGCAGCAGGGGACAGACCGCAGTGTGGATCTCAGAGTGGCTGCGCCGCCTTCAGAAACGCTCCTG
>NW_006288615.1:5002403-5007343 GCF_000327345.1 Myotis davidii
TGGGCTCTTTCCTTTGGGTCTCTAGAGAGAAGAAAGATTTAGACGGACCGCTGCTGAGACGGACACTCCATTTCCCAAAGCCTCGATGCCCGCCCTGGACACGCATAAGGTGACTGTTGCAGGACTCAGTGGAGAGCACGTGTCCCCTCACTCAGTGCCTCCCCAGTAAATAAAAGCAACGGTGGTGAGAAGGAAGCAGATGAAAAATTGAGAACTGGAAGGAGATTTGGGGATCCTCAGCCTGATTTCCTGTCAGGGTGATGTCTAGCATTTGTCCCGTCCATCAGAGAGCTAGAGGACCCGGCGCTGCCAGCGCCCTGTCCTGTCCCACGCCCGGCCTTCCCGGGGCCCACAGCCGGGCCTGGGGGAAGCTGCCTGGCCCGGCCCAGAGGCCACCACACACCTGCGGGTGACAGGCGGCAGCGGAGACGCCAGGCTGTGGAACCAACAGCCACTCTTCCCGGTGCTGCCAGCGCGAGTCACAGAGGACGTTTCCAGACGGAATACCAGCAGTTCACACACAGCTCAGGACGCTTTTCAAAGGGAAATTTTACAAAATGCCAGTCCACAAGGAGATAATCGTGGGTTTCCAGAAAAAATAAAAAAGGAAACCAAGATAGCGGAGCCTTTCTGTTCTCTTTGAAAAGCCACAGAAACCGCAGCAGGAACCCACGTGACAGGAGAAGGCTTCCTGCCAGACGTGGGAAGGGGGCGATGACAGTCCCCCTTCCATTGCTGAGCTCCTCACCGGAAGTGAAGAAGGCCCCCGGGGAGCAGGCTGTTCCCACGGCCACAAACACATTCATTTCCAAGAGACAAATGGGGCCGCCCGTCAGCCTGCAGTTTAGGCAATAATGCAACGCAGTATTTATGGGGCTTCACAACAAAGTGTCATCAAGAACAGGAACACAGTTAAATATAGCAGCAGCCCAAGAACTATGCGCTCGGCTCTGACAACGGACACATGAGAACAAGTGATGGCATCTACTCAAAACTAAACAGAGTTTGGTGTTTTTCTCACTGCGTTTTAGGTCTAATGGAGTCTTGTGGGGGATGTAAAAGAGGTCAGAAGCCACAAATGTACTGCTAGCTCCTTGTTGGGTAGGTTTTGATGGCAGCCAGGTGTCCCCACCAGCATCTCAGGGCAGGTTTAGCTGCTGCGAGGAGAGAAACCCACGTCCCAGTCCTCGTGGCTGACCATCGCCGGCTTCTTCCTTCCCTACAGCTGATGAGCTCCATTTATGACCACATTACGATGGCCAAAGGAGACCCGACGGACATTGTGAGAAACGGCTTACAGACATAAACACACAGATTGGCTCCAGGAGCCACAACTGTGAAAGCATCAGCAGGACGAAAGGACACTGAGCTGACGTTTTCCACGGGCGCTCCTAATTGTTTCTCATCTTCTTTTCTCGGTACTCCTTTCCTCACGTCGACAGTAAGAATAATTGCTAAAATGTCATGGAATCTGGAGATAATGATGCAGCTTTTAACTTAGGACAATAGTTAAGACAATTCAAGGGCAATCAGGTTGGACTATAGACTTTAAAAGGCCTCCCTCTTCTGAGCACACAAGGTTGTCCCAACTTAGAAAAAAAATACAGTAAACACAGTCTAGACAAGCTCACCAAATCGCACGTCTAAGTCATTATTGGAGAAAGAATGCTGCCATATAGCCATTCAATAGAGTGCCGGAGTTAGCGTCTGACCACAACACAGAGCAACAATAAATTAATCTTTCAGGGGTTACAGGTCAGGGGACAGGATAAGGGGACACAAGAGAGACATTATTACTTGTCGGGGCTGACCAGCAGACCCTGAGCGACGGATGAATGATTACTCTGACACACGTTTTTTATGAAAGAGAAGGCTAAGGGGCTGCTTGGCCTGAGAAACCAAACAGTCCCATTCGCCTGCCTCCTTAGGTTTTTATTGTAACAACAACTTAAACTAAATTTAACTATTAGATACTATCAGCAGGGTAAGCATCCTTGAGAAGACAGGTATCTGCAGTGTCCTTTAAGCAAGGACATCTGAAGACTAAGCATAAAGATTCCAGTAAAACACCTGGGGGCTCAGACTTGTTTGGAAAAGTCAAGGCAGGGGCAGCCGCCTTTAGCCAACTCCTGTCCTGTGCTTCCCCACAATTACTGACACTGTCGAGGGCCCTGTCAGAGGGCTTGGCCAACAGTACAAGGAAAGAAAATGAATAAAGAATAAAGGAACTAAAGAGAAAGAGAAACTGCCGTCATTTACTGATGGAACAATCCCTTACCTAAAATACTCATGGGCTCTTCGAACAAACCTTCAACAGCATTTCTCTACATTAATACTAACAACAACAAAAAAAAGTCAGAAAAGCAATAACTCATTCACATGAAAAACATGTTCTTAAGTATTTAGAAACTAGCTTAACACAAGGTTTCCATGGTGAAACTTCAAAATTATGATGAAGGACATAGGAAATGATATGAATAATATCTGAATATGTCTTTATTTTGTCTTAGCGTTTTGGGGATAACTATTGTATTTGAAGAGACTCCACTTACACTTGACCTTTATACCACGTCCTCTATGTCTGATGGCAATAGTTACCGATAATGCATTGCATCCATGAAATCTGCTGAGCGAACAGATCTTAAACGTTCTTACCACATACGTAGTAACTATGTGAGGTGATGGATATATTAGTTAACTTGACTGTGGTGATCATTTCACAATATAAACGTATATCAAAACACCAAGTTGTACACCTTAAATAGACACAAATTTTACCTGTTATTTGTACCTCAGTAAAGATGGGGGAGGGGCCGGCGAAGTCATTCACAACAACAGACTGGAGGGAGTATGGGGGGGGGGGCGAAGTCATTCACAACAACAGACTGGAGGGAGGCAGTGCAGTCTACATGGAGCAGTACCTAGAATACATATTTTAAAATAGCTCTAGCAAATCAATTTGAAAATAGGTCAAAACTTCAAGAGCAAACGGGAATAAAATAGAAACACCTTTCACGGGAGAGAAAATGGAGAAAAATCTAAGATGATAAAAATGTAAAAACATGTCCAACTTCACTAAAAACACACACACAATTCGTCCAAAACAAAAATATACATTTTCCAGGAAGTCATATTGTGATGGGTTGCACTGTGTCCCCCAAAACTCATAGGTTGAAGTCCTAACCCCCAGTTCCTGAGAACGTGGCCATATGTGGAGATATTCTTTAAGGAGATAATTAAGTTAGAAATGAGGTCATTCGACTGAGCCATAATCTAATGTGACTGGCGTCCTTGTTAGAGAGGAGATTAGGACACAGACACACAGGGAAGACCGTGTGAAGACAGACTGAGGAGGCAGCAGTTGCAGGCCCGGGAGAGAGGCCTCAGCAAACACCAGCCCTGCCGACACCTCAATCTCGGACTTGCAGCCTCAGGTCTTCTCCTCCTTCACAGGTCCCGACACCTGGGTCATGGCTCTGTGCAATTTTCATTAATTCCCAGCCCTCCTCTTCCTGAAAGTGAGTTGAGGTGATTTACAAGTACTTATGATATAAAAGATGACTAGATATTTGAGGAAATTAGATCATTTTGGAAACTATTTACAGAGAGGTAAAGTAAGTGATCACACACCAAAAATACCATCATTTTCCAGTGAGTTGGAAAAGGTGGTTGATTTGGCTCTGAGTTTTAGCAAAGAAAATAGGAGAAAATGTCACTTCACATCTAATAAGACATAACAGGCATCAGGACAAGTCCAGCCAGGTGCTTGGGTAAATAGTTGTTACTTGTGAGATGGACTAAGGATTTATTTTTCTTTCATCACCACCTCAAACTGCATATTGTTAAATTTCCTTTTCATTCCTTCATGGTATCTTGAACAGAACCCAAATGCCCCAGTTACTTTTGGGTACTAACACTCCATCCAATTTAAAGCCTCAGTGTGGTTTACATGTCCCCGCCTCTGGGTGAATGCTGGAGGCCACACTCCCGCCGGATCAGGGCCAGGGTGAGGCACACCTGCCTCCCCGCATGTGTGTGGGGAGGAGGACAGACTCTGCACAGGCTGTTGAGTTGATGTCCCTCTCAGTTGTGAAAATAACGTTCCCAAGAAGGAGGTCTGACCTGTCGTTGGGTCAGATGTGACAGTCGGCAGAGGCAAAGGCAATGACTCTATCATGACACAGGTTGGTGACAAAGTCACCCTCCTATGACACTGGACTTTACAGCTAGAAGTTAATAAATGCAGTTTTTCACTTAAAAATGTGGTTTCTATGATATTCCTACACAGTCTTGAGTGTTAACCAGCTCGCCTTTCAAGATAAGTATTAATGCAAATCCCAAAATGTAACAGGATGGTCCTTGCCCCTTTTGTTACACAGACTCGGACATTTTTTATTTTAAAGGAAGAGAAGAAGTACACATGTAAGTTAAATTTTATGGTTTATGTTGACATCCTCACGCCTCCCTTATTTTCTAAACCAGGCGATGATATTCAACCTCCTCTTCTTCTAAGGCCACCAGTCAGATTGGATGAGGGCCCATTCTAACAGCCTCATTTTAAATTAATTAGCCCCTGAACCCTCCCTCCAAGTACAGTCCCAATCCGAGGTACTGGGGGTTAGGACTTCAACACATGAATGTTGGGGGGACACAATTCTGTCCATAATAGATATGGTGTCATTCCCTACCATGGCTTTGAATGCTGGTTGTGGCCTTTTCTAATTGTATGTCCACGTTCAAATGTATTAATCTCCCTGAACATCCAACCCTACCTCTTCCAGATACAGGTAATGGTCACCACCTCTCTAGGCACAGGAAGGATTAAATGACATAATATAGGTAAAGTGACCAGCACCACGAGTGGCACATAGTAGGTGTTCAAGTAATGTAAGTTCCCTTCCCTTTCATCCTTCCCTCCCTTCTCTGGGTCTGCAGACAGC
>NW_006288615.1:5007580-5007882 GCF_000327345.1 Myotis davidii
TTTACAGAGATACTTCGAGCTATTTGTTTGTTTGCTTTTTTCTTTCTCGGTTACTATTTTTAAGGTGACTTTCCTATATTTCCTTTTTTTAAATTTTTCTCTTGGCTAAATGTATTTTCATAATTAACATGTCTTCACTTAGCAGATTTATATTTATCAAGTTTTATGTCCATCACTGCTTCTGCTTTTGTAAACTGAGAAATGAGATTTTTCCCCCCAACTAGTTAAATATTACAGTAAAATTTCATTGGAACTATAGTGTTTTGTGTTGTTTTCACTTTCGCTCTATAACCTCCATTCTC
>NW_006288615.1:5008022-5009147 GCF_000327345.1 Myotis davidii
TACGAGGGAGTGCCGGTTCACCCATCCCATGGAACTTTGCCTAGGGGATACCTGAGGTCCTCCTCAACCCTGGGTTCTAGCTGTCTACAAGATGCCTCCCTCTCCAAATTAAACTAACGTTTTTATTTGCCACAAAGTCCTTCAACAATCCATTCTGCTTTCAGGGCCAAGTATGGCCAACTTGTTAAGGTATATAGCACCTTACTTTTCCTTCAGAAGGAGTGAAAAAGCACATTAAGCTAAAAACTCAGGTTGGAAATGAAAATCTCATTGTAAGGCTGGGTAAATCCAGCAACATACACCAAAGAACTGAAAAACAGGCCACCGGGGGTTTTGCCCATGACGTGAATAACTTTGCGTCTGCTAAGGCAGAATTTGGAGGATGCAGTACCAACTCCATAGGTAGTTTATCTCATGCCACTGAGCACAAAGGGGGTGTGCCTACACAGCACCCAACATGGGTCTACACACTGCATGCCTGGGCCTGGAACTCCAGTGTGACAGCCAACATTCATGAGGTAAGTGAATGAATAGCACGCTAGAATAAGAATGACTAGATTCTTCTATATATGTGGCCTGAGTCTCCATCTGACAGATCCTCAAGTCTACATCTTCTCTCTCTTTGAGAAATAAAGAAACTGAGACCCAAAGAGGCTATGTGGCTGGCTGATATCCCATCATAGCAAGGCTCTATTTTTGACCCCTGGTGTTCTTTTTCAGCAACCCCACTCCCTTCTGAGTCTCCTTGCATGGTGGAGGGGATGCTAACGGGACATGTATCCCCTCCTCTCTCACTAAGTAAGCCATCGGAGACAAAGACTCGGACTCCATCTGTACCAACTTTTTTCATCCATACAATGGGAAGCATGTCTGCTGTACTACCTACCCCACTATGGGGAGAAGAGTCCTTAGACAAGACTGTGGGTAGGGTTTGAAAAAGAAAACCAACATTAAATACCAGTGACTGGCATTATTTTACTAGCATTTTATTCTTTTCTGTCAACTGGAAGCTACTTAAGGTGACATTTCTTTCATAATTCTAGTGCAATTGGATATTTATTAGTAAAACTCTCTCCTGGCAGTCTCTAAATTCTTTGTTTCATGTTAGAAATCCTGGGTGATGGA
>NW_006288615.1:5009255-5016226 GCF_000327345.1 Myotis davidii
AAGAGTGTGGGTTGACCAATGAGTATTGAATTCCACAGGGTATGGTACCATACCTGGCATGCCAGAGAAATGACAAAACAAAAGATGTGGGTGGCCATGACACCGCCACAACCTCAGTGGCCAGCCACAAAGACATAAAGAATCTTGGAGGAAGTTAGGTTTTGGTTACAGGCAACCACAAGGAACTTGCGATCACAAGTTACCACATGGATGTGATACATCTACTGAGAAGCATATTTTCTTTGGGTCTATGAGCCATTGTCCAAAATCCGTGTTCTCTGTTGAGTGCATGTGGGATGAGATTACCACTTTATGCATTATCCTTACAATTCTGGAAGAATGGAGTTTCCCTGTAAGGGTGACTTGGGACCCTAAGCTTGTGGAAACTGGGCATCCTGCTCACAGTGGCATTCTTTGGCTTGTGTTTATTACTTGGGTCGCAAGGCTTAACAATGGAGCTCATTCTTTTTTCAGGAAGGGCATATGGCCAGTGTTCGTCCATGCTGTCTCCGGCCATCCCCCAAAACAAGGCCCACTGGTGCTAGGGTAGAAGTGATTGGGCCACAGTCTCCAGGTCCAACCTCTAGTTCCAGCTTCAATCCAGACCAGTGCTTTCACACCAAGTGTCTAAGAGCCTGACCTGACCCCTTTTTCGTGGTTAAAAGTCATTTTCCAGCCCAATCTAGAACTGAAATAAACAAGAATCCCTAATAAATTCCATGTTTAAACAACTCAAAAAATAAATTATATTCATCTATTACAAAACAACAAGGGAAAGAAAACCCTTCCAAGAATTTGAAATGAACTGGCTAGTGGAGCGTAAGCCCTTCTGGTTTGATTTTACTTATAAAGAATATGTTACCTTATAAAACCTGAGTAATAATTCTAAATGAACGCAGGCATTCAACAAATATGTATCCACACTTGTAAAGCTGAGAATATCAGAGCGGGAAGCAATGGCTACCACTGTGTTCTCAGACGTAGCCCAGATGCCTGGGTCATTCAGCTCTGAGTGAGCACCGGTCCACTGTGCTGGTGACAGTCCAGAGCGACAGGGCGCCTTTCGCCTGTGACATGGTGGCAGAGAGTGTGGGTGGGCCGACCTGACCTCTCCGCATCCCCTCTTCTCCCTGCTGCCTTTCCTGTAGAGGCCACAGCAGGTACGTGCCCTCCGAAGGGTCCCACCAGGGGTTTAATTCCCTGTGGTCATCATTTTAACATTTTCAATAACTTTCTCTTTGAATTTGTGTTTTAGGTGTAAAATCCAATGGGACAATGGAGCGTGCCCTGGGAGACTTAGAGCCTCGGCTCACCTCGCCTACATGTTCTCACCCAGGCTCGGTAACCGCCGGTGAGGGCCAGCAGGTGCACCCCGTGAGCACCTGCACTTACCCTGAGCATCCTCATCTCACAGCAGGAAATCGCAAATGAAAACACCATGGCAGGTAGCTAGAGAAACTAGGGAAGAAAGGAAAAGCTTGTCCCCTGCTTTTTGAAGGAAGGGTTCCGGGTTTTCTCCTGGGGTCCTACAATGATGTGGCCAGCCCTGCGTATTAGCCAGAAACTGTTACCTGGCCATCCTCCCAACTGAGAGGCCTCCCACAGGTCCCACCTCCTGATATCATCATCTTTGGGGTTAGAATCTCAACTTTTGAATTTTGGGGAGGACACATAGCAGGTATAACTGACAAAAATGCGTGGCTTCGTGTCTTATTGTACAAATACATTGCGAAATAATCACCAACACCAAACTAAGTGACACATCCATCATCTCACAAAGTGACCATGTTTGTATTTTTGTGATGAGAACACATAAGATCTCCCCTCTTAGTAAAGCTCAAGTACACATTACAGTGCTGTGAACAATATTCACATTGTTGAACATTAGACTTCCAGAACGAACTTACCCTGCGTAACTAAACTTCGTACCCTTGACCAACATTCCCTCCCCCCAGCCCCTCCAACCATCATTCTATTCTCTACTCCTGGCATTTGACTACTTCAGATTCCACATATAAGTGAGATCAAGCAGTATATGAACTTACCCTGCGTAACTGAACTTCGTACCCTTGACCAACATTCCCTCACCCCAGCCCCTCCAACAGATTCCACATATAAGTGAGATCAAGCAGTATTTGCCTTTCTATAAGGAATAGTATTTAGTCTTAAACAAAGAAGACACTCCTTCATCAAGGGTACAGGCTGCAGCTGTGTGGGATGTGTAGCGAGAGCTAATGCCCAGCACGCTGAGTATAGTTAAAACTGCAGCCGATACTGGGAATCGGCTAAGAAAGTAGATTCCCGGTGCTCTCATCACACACAGAATGGTAGTTGGGAGGAGATGATGTGTGAATGAGCCTGACTGTAGTCATCATTCCACTACGTAGATGTAGTAGATAAAATCATGATGTGTTGCATTTTGAATATATACAATTTTAATTTAAAAAGAAAAGAAAGAAGCCCTAGCATTGCAACTGCATGGGTGGACCTGGAGGACACTGTGTTAAGTGAAGTAAGCCAGTCCTTTTCAAACCAGATGCCAGGAGGTCACTGCAAAGTGATTGGCACTTGGAATACGTCTATGGGACGTTTCTGGAATATAGAGACGGGTACGTTCAGCTACTCAGATGTTGGCTCTTCCTGGAGTAAATTGTAAGGAGACTGACACTACAGGAAAGAGCTGGTTATTGCCTGGCCCCTGTGGCCTGCAGTGTCTTTCTGCATGATGTCTGAGCCTCCCTCACTGTTCCCACCCCAGTGGGAGCCTCGGATTCCCACAGCGCCAGCCGCAGCTGCCCAGCTCCGCTGCCCCCGCCTGACTTCCAGCCGTTTGGGGATTCTGAGGCCGTAGCTACATGACAGCAAAATAACCCATCAGCTTCAAAAAATAACAAGCCAAACAATTATAAACAAAACAGCTGCTTGAACCAACTGTGTGTTTTTTACCCTTTAACGGGCGTTTCATCCACTGACAACTCTAGAAAGAGTCTTCGGGTGCGAGCTAAATAATGGATTTTTTGTGCTGGGAATGACTTCATGGAGAAGGTGATTGACGCCTCCATGGTCTTGGGGAGGCAAGGATGTAATTAAGAAGCCAGCTGATGTGGGCTGACAAATCCCCCTGACTTCCTCACGCTGATGCCCGGAATAAATTTCAATCTTGGCATTTAAGCCAGCTTCCGAATTAACCCTTTCCTTCACGTGCCCTCTTTTCCAGTGTTTGCATTTTCCCTGCCTTTTCAGATATTAGTTCCAGTGGTGTTGTTATTCAGGCCTTAGTGGGTTATCTATTAGGATTATCCATGCCTGTCATTAATCTGTTTAGGAATTTTGGTCTTTAATTGATTTGTTGTTCAGTGAAATAAAATCTGTGCAGGATTTAAACAAATAAAAAACATCAGGCAGGGTAATAGTGAAAGGCAACGAATTCCCACTCCCCTCCCTGCCCCTCAAGCCTTGCTCCAAAGGCAACAGCGTTTCGCTGCTTGTGCTTTTTTGCTGATAGCTGTCCCATATGTGTAAACACTGTGCATGTGCCACGCAGTTCTGAGTGGTCCACCTTTGTTTGCTGTTGGCTTTCTGTTATGATGGATCTTGTAAAATCAACACCCCCCACTTCCTTCCGCCCAGCATAGTCACATCACTATTTAGTCACTTTCACAAACATGCCCCCCAATAAACTTCTCCCACTCCTAATTGTGTTTCGATGTTTGCTTCCCAACAACCCAATTAATACAGTGGTACCAGGAGCATCCGAGAAAGCAGGCGGTAAGGTGAAAGTTGAATGGATGATTCAATATCTGAAAGATCTCAGTCCTCCTTACAGTAATTTGCAAATGTCAAAATGCCAATAAAAATATCAGCAAGAAGCTTTATGAACCTAGGAAAGTTGATGCTGATGTTCATGTAGAAAATGAAACAGGCTTGAATAGCTAAGGAAACATAGGGAAGAAAAAAATCTATGCGAGGGCCGAGCGCTTCCAGACACGAAGGTGTTCTAGAAGGCCTCTGTAAGCAAAGCAATGTAGCCTGGATCATGAATAGACAGACAGACAGACAGACAGATAAGTGGAGCAGAACGAATCACCCAGAAAGAAAAGTGTCAAGTACATCTCTAAATTTAGTGTATGGTAAATATAGCATTTCAAATCACCAGAGCAAATATGAACTTTTTAATAAACGGTGCCAGGGCAACTAGGTAACCATTTGGGAAAAGATACAATTAGGTCCTCACCCCACACAATAGGTAAGCATCAACTCCATATGAACCAGAACTCTAGGTGAGAAAGCTCACAGCCATGAACCTACTGCATGTAAATGTGAGTGGATTCTCTTTTATCTTAGTGGAGACCAAGGCTTTCCAACTGTGAAAGAGGGGAAAGGAACAAAAGTAAGGACTGATAAACTTGACTCCATAATATTAAAAAAATCTTTCACACAGAAAAATATCACCATAAATAAAACTAAAAGAAAATTGACAATTGAGAGATATAGTAACAACATATATTGGGGGAAAGGATAATATCGTTAATATAATGAATTCTTTATATTAGATGAGGAGGGAGTTTGTACCCAAATAACATTTCTACACAGGATTTTAAATCTACATCCCTGGGCTAGAGATAGAAAGATAGAGATAGAGATAGAAAGAACAGCAAACAAATACTGAACTCTAGCTATGAGGTATGTTTTGCTCAGTAGTATGGGTTAGCACTTCTGACACTATATATTTCAGCATCGAGGAAATAAGTAAATACACAGGGGCTCATGGGAGCCAGATTATCTGAGAAGGAAATTTAAAAAAATATGGAAAGAAGAAAGGTTAGAATGAACCCTAAAGTGATGTATTAGAGGTGTCAATATGAACACATGGCTTTAAAGATAGATGATGGATGGATGGATAGATAGATAGATAGATAGATAGATAGATAGATAGATAGATAGAAAATAGAGGACAAATAAATGAGTAGATGGATGGATAGATGATGGATGGGTAATGGATGGGTGGGTGGGTGGATGGATAGATGAATGAATGAGTAGATGGATGGGTGAATGGATGGATGGTTGGATAGATGGAAACTGATTTTTTTTCTCTGTCCTCTGAGAGGGCATAGAAGCGATGACACCAAGTGGTAATAATCAAACGTATTACCCAGCTCTTTGGTTTCTAAATACCATTCCCCATTAAAAAGAACCAGAGTTATTTGAGAAATGGCTGGTTTGGGGTCTGAAGATGAAAAAGGTCTTGTAAAAGAACCTGGGACATCTTCTGTCTGAATATAAGGATTGCTCGAAGAAGGATAGGGCATGTCAAAGGGACAGGGGGCCACCTTGAAAGCCCTCCCACTGGCCCCATCTGAGACAATTGGGCATCACAACAAATAATGACAAAATACTGACAGACACAAACAAACAATGGGAGAAGAAAAAAATCTCTCTCTGATAGTAAAATACCAACTAATACATGTAAAAGGAATCGTGCAATTAGAAAAATCACCAGTTGGCAACCACCATAATAAATACTGACTGAAGATGTAACCGGTGACCTGATAAGCATTTATCATTGTAGTACTGGTACGGAAATACTGCCGAACTTGATGAGAGAGAAAAGGACTCATGGTACCAGATCAAGAAGGCTCGCCCATTGTGAAAACCCAGATTGGGAGAGAGCTTAGGCCAGATGGCTGATCCTACAACAAGGGATTTATTTGTTCCCTGGAAAACCCGTTTCTGTTGCACCTTATTGCTCGGCACATCAGAGAAGGTGCCCTTTAGGCCGGAGGGAGCTGTGGGGATGTGCATACCCGGGAGCTACCAGACCAGCAGGACTGCTTTGCAGCTTTCAAGGATCGCCTGGGTAGCAAGCTGGCTGGAGGGAGGCAGCGTTCTGCAAGCCCGTGGAGTGAGTGGTGCTTAAACAGTCCCCAGATTATCCCCCCCCCCCCCCCCCCCCCTCAGAAACAGCCCCTGGGATTCATTAGCACCAACAGCCTTGCCTCTTCGAAAAGCACGCAACCACAGCTCTCAAATGGCAGGCTTCGCGTCCCTGCGTGCAGAGGGTCTCCTGGGGGCTGCAGCATTTTTATGACATTGGATGTTTCTTGTCACTGTTCAAATGAAACATATCGAGGCAGCCTGGGGTGGGCACCATATGGCTCGCTCCCTGCCCTGAGTGACACTGGGGGGAATAATGACATTCTTCCAGATCTGACTCCATCGTTTTAATCACGGAAACGTATGCACTCCTGCTGCTAATCCCAGCTCGGGGCTTCCCGGCTCCCGAAGTCAGCCTCGTAGGGAATTCAATTAATGAGCCAGCCTTGCGGAATAACTTACTCAGTCGTTACAACCAGGGAAACAGATTGGCAGCGAAGAGGAATGGAAATTTTAGGTTTCCTACTCAGCCCCTTTGTCCCTGCGAGGGAGAATGGGGGTTTTGTTTTCGTTCGATTATCAAGTCAAAATTTCCACTTTCTTGTCTATTCACTGGCTACCATCTGTTCAACTAAAGGGCTGTGAAGATTCTAACTCAATGTCTCGTTTTTTGGAATGTTTAGAAACTAAAGGAACCCCAAACTTAAATTTTGTATTTTAATTTAATGTTAATAAGAGTTAGAGGTAGCATCCAAAAAGATTTATTTGGCTGTTCCATTTATTTAATGTTCTGAAATCCTTTCTCTCGATACTTCCTTAAACGGCCCATTTTATGAGTTCTATTTATCTCAGAAAAAAAAGCAAACATGCTGTTTTTCTTCTTCTCTTTTAAAATGGAAGAAGAGTTACATAACCACATGGAGAAAACATGGAAATCAGAAAGTATTACCCGTAGCCCCCGTGTCAAAACACAAATGCCTGGTGTTGGCCCCAGTCTGTTGTTTGCCCTTTTATGTTTGCTTTTTCCCCACATTTACCTTTCTCATGTTTATATGTTGGTTTCTCTGATGACTTGTGAGCTTAGACAGTCATTCCTG